>NC_058414.1:63499976-63635333 GCF_002201575.2 Neomonachus schauinslandi
TTTCTTTCTTTCTTTCTTTCTTTCTTTCTTTCTTTCTTTCTTTCTTTTCACTGAATGCCTTCAAGGTGCACCACGCCTGTTCTCCATATCTGATTCTTTCTGGGAAGCAATGCTTCTCCAGGTCTTCTACTTTGGATCTCATAACAGCCCAAGGAATGGAATAAAGAGAAAGAATCATTCGTGGTCCATGGCTAAGACCAGCATGTAAATAGTTTCCTGTGGATAACGCTATGCCAGGCTTATTGGCAGGAGACACCTTATACCAGAGACTTCTCATGAACAGTCATAGGAGTTAACAAAAAGCAAATTATTGGAAATTAGTATCAGAACTTTGCATCATGCCTAGCATTATTTTGCTACACTTGAGAACCACTACCTAAGACATTCATATGTTGCATTGTATTTGTCTAGGATCTGAGATACAGTTTAGTGGTTTTCTCTCTGAGCAGGTCACATTCTAAAAAATTTTGTTTGCTTGTCTCTGCTTGCTAAGTGTGCACTGTAGGTTAAATATATTTCAAGGAATAGAACTCTGAATGGTCCCAGCTCCACCAGACATGTAGGAGTGGGTATTACAGGAAGCTGACCTATATGTAGCAAAGGTTCCCAAAATGCAGTATTATTTCTATATTACAGTTTGGAATAATTAATCATGTTTTCTACCTTAGAATGGAAACAAGAGCTGCATTATAGGAATTGAAAAAGGAATTTTTTTTTCATTATTTCTTTCATTCACTGGGTGAATATTGTACATGTGTGCTCTTTCTGAGCAATTTATTAAAGTATGGTCTTCATTCAAACAAAACTTAACTGGAAGAAATTCAGTAAAGTGATGCCTGGGTGCCTCAGTTGGTTAAGTGTTTGCCTTCAGCTCAGGTCATGATCCCAGGGTCCTGGGGTCGAGTCCCGCATTGGGCTCCTTGCTCAGAGGGAAGCCTGCTTCTCCCTCTGCCTGCCACTCCCCCCTTGCTTGTGTGCTCTCTCTCTGACAAATAAATACAATCTTTAAAAAATTCAGTAAGAAGATAGCCAATGAGGATTTAATATATTTTTAATGGTACAGCTAGGACTAAAATAATATGGAACATGGATTTAAAAATCATATTAAATATTATTAATTCTGACAAAGTAAGGAGAATAAAATTTTTTACATGTGAGGAGAAGGGGCAGAAAACAGGAAAATAGAATAACATCATTGACTGATGTATAAGTCATAGGTAGAGTCAACAGATGCTATTTGAAATTGAACATCAGAGAGTAAAAGGATAAGAAAGAAAAAAAGGAGATTAAGAGCAGCATAAGTAGTGTTCATACAATGGGAACCTTCACACTAAAAATATATATTTTCCTAAGTACCAAAAGCAACAGAGGTAAAGCACAGGAGACAAATAAGGCACAGAACTGAGACTGAATAGATTTTAAATGTAATGTACTTTTAATAAAATTTCCCATGAGATTTCAATTTTTATAGCCTATCAGGTTGATGCTAAATTTTATACAGAAAAATAAATTCAAGAACAGATAGGGCTCTGAGTGGAGATTAGCCCCCGTAGATGTCAAAACACACTACAAAGCTTCTATACTTAACACAATGTGGTCCTGGCTCCTGCCTAGACAGACAAATTAATGCAATAAAACAGACAAGAGTTCAGCAAACGACAGCTCACAGGCCAAAAGAGATGTTCCACCTGTCTTTGTAAATGAGGTTTGAGTGGAACGCAGCCACGCCCTTTCATTTACATCTTCCCTGTGCTCTCTGATGGTACTACTCTAGCCCAGCAGCGGGCACAGGGATCCCAAAGCCAAAAATCCTCACAGTCTGGCCTTTTACAGAAAAAGTTCCCTGACATGACTTCAGCCTTTTGTTTTTTAAATAAATGGTGTTGGGCAAATGAGTAACCATTTGGGAAAAAGATAAAATTAGGTCCACTCGATATATGTACATACAAACTCCAAATAGAGCAGAAATCTAAATTAACAATGAATCGTGGATCACTACATCAAAAACTAATGATGTATTGCATGGTGACTAACATAACATAATAAAATAAAATTTAAAAAATAAATTAAAAAAAAGAAAAAAAAAAAGAATGAGCCCCACAGACCTATGCAAGTATGAGAAGAAAGCACAGATGAATCCCTCTCTAACTTGGGTATAAGAAAGATTTTCTAATTATAACTAAAATTTCAGACACATAAAGAAAAGATGATTTAAATTTGGCTACGTAAAAACAAAAAAATGTTTGCAAGACAAAAACATCATAAGCAAACTCAGAGGCAAATGACAAACTGGAACAATATATTTGAAGTCTATACTACAGATAAAGGCATATTATCCCTCTTTGATAAATAACTTTTAAAAAAATGAATTTTTAAAAATCCCCCAAATTCTATAAAAAAATGGTCAAAGACATGAGCAGACAATTTACAAAAAGATAAAAATATGGCCCTTAAACACATGAAAAGAGTTTCAACTTGCCCCAGAGTAGGATTTAAAAATACACTGAAATCATTTTCCAATCCATTAGATAAGCAAATATTCAACAGTTTGTCATTGCAGGCAATGTGTGCTGGTGGGAATGCAAAATGCCGTATTTTGGCAATATCTAATAAAATTTAGCATTCAATTCATCAACTTCAGTTCTAGAACTTTACCTGGAAGATCACCTCCAACAATCAAAAATATACATGCTCAAGATTATTCATTGCAGCATTAATCATTGAAAAATACTGGCAACCACATGAATGTCCAAGAATAGGAGACCGGTTGTGTAAACTGAGGTACATAGACACAATGAGGTCCTCTGTGGCTCTATAAAAGAATGAGGAAGATCGCTATGAACTGATATGGAGTGATTCCCAGATGGTATCTGTAAATGAAAAAAAGCGAAATGCTATAGAGAATGTATAATATGCTAACTTTTGTGTAAGAGAGAAGGAATAGCAAGAAATTATATCTCCTTGTCTTTATGAAAAAAAAAATATGGCAAGGATAAACCAGGACACAAGGAAGTAGGTTACCTTCAAAGGGATAAGGGAAACATAATGGAGGTGGTCTAAGAACGACACCCTTCCAAAAACACATCTCATGGCGTTTTAACTTTCGGAAATGTTTTACATGGTCAAATAAATAATAAAACTAAATTGATAATAACAGGGAAGGAGGGATCTTAAAACTGAAAGCAGCCTGAAACAAGCGAACCCAATTGTATTTGAAATAAATATCATAACCACACTGAAGAGTAAAAAAGAAAGAACTAACCCAAAAGAACTGATGCAGGTAAATCATAAACATAATATCTGAATACATACATACATATATGTATACATATATGTATGTATGTATATACACACACACCCTCTGTCTGAGCAGGGTGAGAGTAAGAAGGGGAGGGGTGAGAAGTGCAAATAGATCCTGAAATCCTTTTTAGTGGGCTTGTTTATTGCTATTGTTACTGTCTAGGCATATGAGCCTGGCGAATTATTTGGATATTAACATAAAAAAGAGCAACAGGAGGGGCGCCTGGGTTGTGGGATGGAGACTGGTGTCAGGCTCCATGCTCAGAGCAGAGTCTGCTTGAGATTTTCTCTCCCTCTCCCTCTGCTCCTTCCCCCTGTCTCCCTCTCTCTCTCTCTCTCTCTCAAAACAAATAAATCTTTTTTAAAAAGTTAAATAAGCAAATGAAATGTCATGTATGTCAAGTAAAGAAAACACCCTAAAAACAACCACCATGGGGCAGAATATAACTTTAAATATTAGTCTAAAAAGGATTTAATGTACTCAAGCATTTGAGGAAATGAAAAATCACCTAGAATAAAAAATTCTAAACCTAAACCAGAATGGACAAAATGTAGGGAAAAATATAAAAGAGGTGACTGAGTTCAGGAAAGAAGAGGAAGAAAAAGACAAAATTTTCTTAGAAATGAAAAAAGAAGTAGCAGGTGCCCAAGGGAGAATAGACTCAAATGCAATTTTAATAAGAGGCATTGCGGAAAGGTAGGAAAACAACCAAAAAATTAAAATGGCATAAAGAGGGGCGCCTGGGTGGCTCAGTCGGTTAAGCGACTGCCTTCGGCTCAGGTCATGATCCTGGAGTCCCGGGATCGAGTCCCGCATCGGGCTCCCTGCTCAGTGGAGAGTCTGCTTCTCCCTCTGACCCTCCTCCCTCTCATGCTCTCTGTCTCTCATTCTCTCTCTCGCAAATAAATAAAATCTTAAAAAAAATAAAATAAAAAAAAAAATAAAATGGCATAAGGAATGAAATAAAAACTAAAAATCAAAGAGGAAGTAATAGAAATAAAGACTGGCAGAGAAACAATAATATTCATATTATTGGAACACATTAAGAGGAAAAAATAATGAAAGAGAGTTAATAATTAAAATTATAATTCACAAAAACTCCACAGAAATAGAGACAAAACATATGAATCTACACATTGAAATGGCTCCCTGAGTACCTGGAAAGATTAAACCAGAATGATTCACTCTGAGACATATAGCCCAGTAAAGCTATGAGATTTCAAAGAAAGAGATAAATTCCTCAAGGTCTCCAGGCAAAAAAGATAAATATTTACAAAGGCAAAGGAATTAGAGTTACAAATTCCTTTCAAAATCAGCATGGAAATTAACAATGGAACACCACTTTTAGAAAACTGTGTGAACCAAATGTTTTATGTCCAGCCAAGCTGTCCTTCAAACACCAACGGGTGTGTAAACCGTTTTTAACCTGCAAGAACTTGGGGAATGCTGAGCCCATCACGTCTTCCTGAAAAATCTACTAGGGGATGAACTTCATCCAACACAGTGATGACTGCGGAATGCTCAGCAAAAGGACTGGAGCAAGCATTACAAAATACACACATACATATTGAAGAATAAAGTGAAGGTGGAGGTGAGGAGGGAGATTGTGATAAAGCAGAAACAATGCAGATGTTGGGAGGAGATGTGAGAGGGAAATAAGAAAGTGGTTGAAACTCATTGTTATATGCTAATAGGTGGTATTGACTGATACAAAAACAAAACTAAAAAACCTTGATACACCATGTAGTAGAAGGCCAAGTAAGGAAAAGGGGATTAAGGACATTTAAAAAGGCATAGATCCAGGGGCTCCTGGGTGGCTCAGTCAGTTGAGTGTCGGACCCTTGATCTCGGCTCAGGTCTTAATCTCACAGTCGTGAGTTTGAGCCCCACGTTGGGCTCCATGTTAGACATGGAGCCTACTTAAAAAAAAAAAAAAAAAGTATAGATACAAAGGTAATTACTAGAACAAAAATACAAATTTTCCTGAATACCCAAAATAGGACATATATAGCAATACATACACGTAAGTCTATATCATATATTACTTATAAAAAAGCAAACATATATATTGTATTTTTGTACATATATGCAAAGAAATACACATCTATTAGAGAAAGAAGGCTAACAAATAAATCAAAACACACATAATCATAAAATATTATGATACAGTTGGGATGAAACATATTGGTCATAACAAAAAAAGTACCAATAATCATATAAGACTTTCAATTCAGGTTGCAAAATGTAACCCAACTCTGTGTCAAAAGACACACTTAAAACAACATGATTTGGAAAAGTTCGAAATAAAGGAATGGACGCCCAAATATCAAACAAATGGAAATAAAAAAAGAGCAGGTAGCAATGCTAATATCAAAGGATTCAAGCCCAAAATCTATGACATGACAAAGAAGGATACTTTTTAGTGCTAACAGCTACAATCCACAGTGCAGATGTAATACAAGAATATATATTTATGCGTAAATAAAATAGCAACCACCTTTATGAAATAAAACCACAGAAAGTTCAAGGAGACAGAGTTAGAAACTCACTAATAAAAGGTGGCTTTACTCTTCCTCTTTCAGTAGAAGACAGATCAAGAGAACAAAAATAACTAATGAGATAGAAGATCTGAACAATATAATGAGTAGATTGTATGGATACATATCAAACATGCATTACAATAATAGAGACTATTTTTCTCAACTGTCCTTGGCAGAGTCACAAAAACTGATCAAATATTGAGAAACAAAGAAAATATCAGTAATCCCCATAAAGTATAAATAATGTAAGCAATGCTCTCTGGTCACAATGCAGTAGAACTGGAATTTACTTCGAAACCAAAGCTAACAAGAACAAGGGGAAAGTCCGTTCTACCTAGGAATTTTTAATACTTGCTATTAAAAACTCCTGGATGAACAGGGAAATACGATCTTTTTTTTAAAAGATTGTATTTATTGGGCGCCTGGGTGGCTCAGTTGGTTAAGCAACTGCCTTCGGCTCAGGTCATGATCCCGGGGTCCTGGGATCGAGTCCCACATCGGGCTCCCGGCTCAGCGGGAAGCCTGCTTCTCCCTCTCCCACTCCCCCTGCTTGTGTTCCTGCTCTCGCTGTCTCTGTCTCTGTCAAATAAATAAATAAAATTTATTTAGGGAGAGAGACAGAGAGAGAGTATGAGCAGGGGCGGGGGGTGGGAAGCTCAGAGGGAGAGGGAGAAAGCAGACTCTCTGCCGAGCAGGGAGCCCTACACAAGACTCAATCCCAGGACCCTGGGATCATGACCTGAGCCAAAGGCAGATGCTTAACGACTGAGCCACTCAGGAGCCCCTGGAATTACAGAATTTTTTTTAATTTAATTTTATTATTTTGTGTTAGTCACCATCATCATTAGTTTTTGATGTAGTGTTCCATGATTCATTGTTTGCATGTAACACCCAGTGCTCCATGCAGAACGTGCCCTCTTTAAAACCCATCACTGGGCTAACCCATGCCCCCACGCCCCTCCCTTGTAAAACCCTCAGTTAGAAATTACAGAATTTTAAAAAATGACAATGCTACATATCAGAACCCATGATAGGCATTTCTGAGAATGAGCAAATGAAAATTCATTGCTCCAAATACATTTGTCCATAAAAGTGAAAGGAGACAAACAAGTGAATTAAATTCCCAGCTCAGAGAAGGCAATAGCAATGCAAATAAAAACGGGGCACAAGAACACTTTTACAATTGTCCCCTTCTGTTTTAAACTATGCAAATGAGTGTTCTGTGTAGCCTCAGAGAAAATATGAGGACGAGTTCTAAAATGGGAACCTGGTCTTCTAGTACTTTCTGCCTCGTACGTTTGTTCCTGAGACCACAGCAGCTCAGCCCGGCAGCAGTCTCCCTAATAGCACTTAGGCTCTCAGCCTCCTCTAGCAAGACGTTATCACATGTGCTATTACTGCCCAGTGAAGTAGTAACTTTCAAAATCAAAGAATGTGTAAAGGAGGACACGTTTGGGGGTGTTTGCTGCTAATTGAACTGCTATGCAATGACTTTCAGATGTAAGGGAGCAATGGTTCAAGAGATTCAGAAAGAAGCCTTTTCCCTCCGCTATTTTTTTCCCTCTACTCATCTTGTAAGAGAGCAGTGCCTCAGAATGAACCTTTTCATGTACTAGTGGAATTATCCAGGGAAGAAATGACACCCACATCAAAGCCATCCCAGCCGTCCCAAGTGCAGAGTCCAGAAGAACCCCACACGCCTGATCAAGCACAAGGAATTCTTTGTGCCGAAAGTTTTAGTCTGATGTCTTCTTGAGGAAGAAGTTCCATGTTTCAGAGTGGCCATAAAGACATGCGTCTTCATTAACTTGGCATTTGTAGAAGTAGGAGAAGGAGAGATTGGGGAAAGAAGGAGGGGAGGGGGGGAGCGGAGAAGGGAAGACAGGAGAACTCTCCTTATATCAATTCCTCTGCTAAGTGCCTTTCTATATGTTATCTCATATTCTCCTGAATACTGTGGAAAAAGATATTATTTCCTCCCTGTTTTATATTTTAGGGATCTGATTCTTTGAGAGATTCGTAAAGTCATAAAGCTAATAGGGGATTGAAGTACAATGTAAATTTGTATTTTTCAGAGTCCAAAGCAAAATACTCATAACCGTGCCTATGTATCTTTCCCTTCCTCCCATTCCTCCCTTGTTCACTCAGTAAATATTTCCTGACTTCCAGTGTGCCAGGGAGTGTTCTAGGCACCAGGGATAGAGCAGTGAACAAGACAATATTTCTGCCCTCACAGAGGGTAGAGTCTAATGGAGGAGACAAAATGTGAACAGATGTAGAAACAGGAATAGAATCAGATCACAAGATGGGATGGGACGATCATTAAGCTAGCACAGTGAGAGCAAGGGTGGTTGGGTGGCTGCTTCTCGTTGGAGGATGGGGCAGATCTCTCTGGTAACATTGTGCCAGGCACAGACCCCAACAGGGAATGAGCTGGTGTGTCTGAGGAGCAGAAGGAAGGCCAGTGGCTCTGGGTGTAGGGAGCAAGGGGAGTGATTAGAAATGAAATGAGAGAGGGGCGCCTGGGTGGCTCAGTTTGTTAAGTGTCTGCCTTTGGCTCAAGTCATGACCCTGGGGTTTGGGGATTGAGTCCTGCATCAGGCTCCCTGCTCAGCGGGGAGTCTGCTTCTCCCTCTCCCTCTGCCTCTCCCTCTGTCCCATCCCCCTGTTCGTTCTTTCTCTCTTTCTCTCTCTCAAAAATAAATAAATAAATCTTTAAAGAAATGAAGTGAGAGAGGTTAGTAGGAGCCTGATCATGTGAGAATTTGTAGACTGGTGTAAAGAATTGGGGTTCTATTTTGAGGTGGGAAACTTTCGAGGGTTTTAAGCTGGAAGTTGAAGGGACCTGCTTTAAGTCTTGAACTACCACACTGAAACAGTGGCATCATGATGAAGATGTAGCTTTCAATCATTGTAGATCATCTCCAACAAAATGGAGTGCCTAGGAGAGCAGGGGGCGAGGGGAAATCCCTCAGACTGAATCTTTAGTAAAACGACGGGCAAACCTTGGGAATGCTTGCATGGGGTCTAAGGCGTGGGAAAGGGCACAAGCTGCACACGGATCTGGGTCTGCTCCCCAAAAAACTAAGCCTCACCTTGAGCAACTAGGGATGAAGATAGAATAAAAATTGAGCAAAAGACAACAACAGAGAGCTAAGGGAAAGAGCGGCCCAGAGGAAGCGGATCCCAGGAAATACTGAACAGGAAAATTATCCTATCTAAAGGTGAGTGCACTGTCTTGGAAGGTGAGGCCTTTTGATCCCTCATAAACTCAGGGATGGAGGCAGAAAACCCCCTGAACCAGATCCAGCTCTGAGAGAGAGGAGGCTGGCCATACACTGAGATCATGTGCTGGTCCTTTTTGCTCGCTTGAAGCTGGGAAATCATTCTGGCCCATCCTCTCCCCTCATGGGAAAACCTTTATCATTTGAACATGGAAACAAAGAAGGAATAGGGCATAACTTCATACAGAATCATAAAAAGAAAAATAGATAAAAATGTACTGAATAGCATTCTGATAGATGATGAGAATGTTCCAGAAACATAACCACAAAACAGACAAACACTGTTACCCATATTTCAAGCCAAGTTAAAAGAACTCTTTAAAAATGACTGGAGCTTTAAGAAATGGCAAAAATCAGAACTGGATGAACAGAAAATGATAAAGTTAAGCCATAAAAAGTTACAAAAGGAGAGCTAACACAGGAGAGGACTTAAATGGAAAACTCTGAAATGAAGACAAAATGAGAAGATACACAAGAAAGACTGGACACCATAGAAAATAAAATAAGGGAAATATGGGAAGTAAAGGAGAAAGGTAAAAAAATCAAAGAAAATTTTTTAAAAAGAAAATTTTAAATGGATTTAAGGGCAAGCAAGACATATAAAAGTCAAGGAAAGGAAATCAAATATTCATATAATTAAAGACACCAAAGAAACTGTAACAGAATAAATATTAAACAATCATAATTCAAGAAACATTTCCTAAAATAAAAGACCTGAATTTTCATATTCAAAGGGCACATCATGTACTTTGGAAACACAACCCAGAACATTCAACACAGAGACATATCCTAGTAAAACCAAAAGACTTCAAAGAAAGAATGAAATTGAATTAAAACATAGATATCTGGTGACAAAAATATGTAAATGTTTATACTCCAACAATATAGAAATGATAAAATTAATGAAAATGCGGAAGGAAAAGGGAATGATTAATTGAAATGTAAGAAAGTTATCAATTGCATTACGTGTATTAGCTGGGAGTAAAATGATATCTTTAAACTGACAAACATGGTCATAGAAGTTAAGTATATCTTGGGGCGCCTGGGTGGCTCAATTGTTAAGCATCTGCCTTCGGCTCAGGTCATGATCCCAGGGTCCTGGGATCGAGGCCCACATTGGGCTCCCTGCTCAGCGGGGAGTCTGCTTCTCCCTCTCCCTCTCCCCCTGCTTGTGTTCCCTCTCTCGCTGTGTCTCTGTCAAATAAATAAATAAAATCTTTAATAAAAAAAAAGAAGTTAAGTATATCTTAAAATAACTCTTACTAACACTAAGGTAATACTAGGGGGCTAAAATTGTATAGTAGGGAGAAGGAAGGGAAAAGAAGAAGGTTACTAGTAAGTTCAGTAATGGTCATAATGGTGATCAGTGATACTATCTAAAGAAAGAGGACTAAGAGCACGAAATAAAGGTATTTGTAACCATTAGAGCAACAACAAAACCTTTCTAAACACAAACACACACACACACACACACATACTCCTCCCCACAAAAGAGTAAAGAAAGCAGACATGCGATATAAGATTTTATTGTATCAATAAATATACATATTATCTCACCTATTAAAGAACAAGGTTTTCAGACCAAGTAAACCCAGTGTTATGCCTGATTCCTGAAATGTATCTAAAATAAATTATTCACAAAGGTTAAAAACAACAGGATTCTCAAAACTTTACCAGAGGCATTCAAAGAAAAAGAAAGTAGAGGTCCTAATCTTGTTAGCAGACAAAGTAGAATTCATATCAAAGAGTATCAGATGAGACAAAGAGGGACACTTTATACTGCTAAAGGCTACAGTTTACGATAAAGATGTGATCATTGTTAACATCTGTGCACTCAGTGACAGCATCCATTTTTGTAAAGCAGAAACCATGGGAGAAAGATAAGTAGAACCAACACAAAAATGGAAGACTACCAGTTTTCTCACAGATACAGATAGATGACAGACAAAAAGTTCCTGAGGATAGACGTCTAAAAACTTAATAATGTGGGACTTATAGGTATATATTAAATAATATAATGTCTTTTCAGTTCCATATGAATTATTTATGGAATTGATTATGTAATCAGTAGACCTCAAAGAAAACTTCAAAATGTTCCAAAGAGCTTAAAAAAACACGTGTGTGTGTGTGTAAAAGAAAAAGGCCCTTCCACATGCATAATCAAAATTACTAGTCTGGTAAGCATGGAGACCACAGAAAGTGCATGATTACATTGGATGCTTTAGAGACAAAGCAAAAAGGATTTGCTGATGGATTTGGTATAGACAATAACATCAAGAGAAATCAAGGACATTGACTAGATTCTGGGCTTAATAAATGGGGAGTTGGTTACGGAGGTGGGAGAGACTGGGAGCAAGGTTAGTGAGGACAAGATTCTATTTTGATCGTGTTAAAAGTGAGTGGCAGGGCGCCTGGGTGGCTCAGTCGGTTAAGCGGCTGCCTTCGGCTTGGGTCATGGTCCCGGGGTCCTGGGATCGAGCCCCGCGTCGGGCTCCCTGCTCAGTGGAGAGTCTGCTTCTCCCTCTCCCTCTGCCTGCCTCTCTGCCTACTTGTGCTCTCTCTCTCTCTCTCTCTCTCTGTCAAATAAATAAATAAAATCTTAAAAAAAAAAATAGTGGCTTCTTTGACATCCAGTTGGGAACTGTATACATTCATCTCCATCCCAAGCTGCCTATCAGATGTTCCTTTTGAGCACACCCCATAATCTTCCCGAAAGGAGGTCTATTCAACACATTTTGCTCCACCTCATTACTTTCCCAAGATGGTCTAGTGCTGCCATGTTTCATTGTTCTGTATATTCTACTGACCTCAGCAGCTGCCCAGCTGCCCCACCCCTCGCTCTCGCTCTCTGATTTAGCTGGTGACTCCTTGTCCCTTTCCCTCATTAATGGCTCCAACAGAACATAAGAAAAACATATTTCCAACAAATACAGAGCATTAGTTCTTGCTAAGGAGAGCTCTCTTTCATTTTCAATACCACTTTACCCCAATATATGTGCAACTGCCTTATCTATCTAAATTTGGCTCTCAGCAGTTGCTTTGGCATTTACTTTGGAGCCATAAAGAATCTTGTTACCTGCTGGCACTGGAAACAGGTAAGCTAAGACGGATGTCCTGTTATCACCCAGAGCTTAATTTGATAGCTTCTCTGCTGTTCTTGGGACAGAATCGGTTTTGTTTCATATACGTCCTTGATATTTGATCGCATCTCATGAAATCCTATAAAAGTTCTCAGGCCAAGGATCTGAGACTGTCAGGAAAAGAATCAGGATGGAAAAAAGGAATCTGCAGGACTACTACACAGGACAGAGAAGTCATGACTCTGGAAAATTTTCTAGAAGACTCTGGTAGGTCTTACCTTAGGTCAAAGCACCCAAGTCAATGACAGAGTGAGAGTGAAAATCTAGAAAAAGGGGCAGAGCCAGGTCATCATCACATCTTTCTGCCATCATAAATCTTGAACACACCTTAAACGATCATCTGGTATGGAATCTCTTGACTGTATAGAAGTAACTGGTGTTACCTTTACTTTAAAGGTAAGATACTTCAGACGCAGACGCTTAGCTAAGTGGTGGGGTGGTTAGAATTAGATTCCTGACTCTTTGCCTGGTATTTTCTCCTGGGCCCATGATTACGATTGCCTAAGCTGTTGTCATCACTGCTGGTGGGCACATTCACCTTACAGCTTCTCCACAATAAAGGAAGTGAGGGCAAGAGACTTGCTGGTTGGGCTAGGGGGAGAGGAAAATTGAAATGGAAAGAGAAGACAAAAAATTTATAAGGGCACCTGGTTGGCGTCTGACTCTTGATCAGTTAGTGAAACATCTGACTCTTGATCTCAGCTCAGGTCTTGATCTCAGGGTTGTGAGTTCAAGCCCTGTGTTGGGTTTCATGCTAGGCATGGAGCCTACTTAAAAAAAAATGATCAAGTATGAATTCTATACTTTATTCTGTGGTGTACGTTTTGTAGATGCTATCTAATTTAATCACCATATGAATCCAGTCAAATAGGTATATCCCCAGTTTATAGGACAGGAGAGATTAAATATTTTGCCAGGCTACACAGTGAAAAGTTGAACATTGTTCCCCTGTGTGCCGTTCATTGTGCATAATCGACCCTTTCTATGACCACAATCAAATATTCCTGGATTTTCTTTCCAATTTATGTTTAGTCTAGCATGGAAAATTTCCAAGTAGGAAATTAAGTAGCAAGCAAAAACAACTAGCTTAAGAATCAGTTTGAAGTTTGAATTAATGTAATACATTTTAGAGCAAAATTTAAAGAAATACATAAGAAATGTTGGACCATATTTTGAATTAATTACTCTTTTTTTTTTTTGAAATTAACAATTCCTTGGTCAATTTTAGAAGTCTTGTTGAGATTTTGAGTGAACTGACATTAAATCTACATATTAATTCATAAAAGTAATCAATGTGTTTTCAGTGCTCAAGAGCAAGATATGTCTCTCCATTTATTCAAGTTTCCTTTTATGTCCCTTAGTAAATTTTGTAGTTTATATATGTCTAGAACATTCCTTTTAAAATTTATTTCTAGCTTTTAAATACATTATTGCTACTGTAAATAAGATTTTCTTGTTATAATTTCCATTCCAATTTTTAATAAGATATGAGAAAGATTTTACATTTTTATATTTGTAACTGGAATCATACTTAACATGTGATTCTGGGGGGGGGGCTTTTGCGGGGGTTATAGAGGGGTAAATAATCATATAACTTGCAAATGATGATAATTTGTCTCCATCACCATATGTTTCATTTCTGATTGTGTAGTTTTGGCTGGAAATATAAAAACAACATTAAATGACTATGTTGAGATGATTCAGTCTTGTCCTGTTTCTGGATTCTATGGAATCACTTGTGTTATATTTTTAAATATGATTGATGGATATTAGTTTAAGGTTTTCTCAATTGGTTTATAAATATTTTTGTACTTATGCAACCAATCAAATAGTTTTATCTTTTGACTAAATGAGGAGAAATTGGTAGGTTTTCTGTATTCCATGATCCCTGTATTTCTGGAATGAAGCCAACTGAGTCATGATTAGTCATTTAAAATGTTGCTGTGATTATTCTATTTACTTTTTTTAAGTCTTTTTTTAGGACCTTTTTTAATAGATGAAAGAGCTCTGTGGTTTTCCTTTTTTTTCAGACAGGACTTGAAATTAATTTTATGTCTCTTTTTAAATGAATTTGAAACATTTAATCATTTTTATATGGGACAGTTCATAAATTATTTGCTCTAAGGAGATTAAATACATTAACTTAAGGAGTTTGGAAATTTGGACATACCTTTTTAAAAGAATGTTTTAAATTCCTTTCTCAGTTCTTGATATCCTCATGCTTTTTAGTTCACTCAATTTTTAAAACTCACATTTTCCTGGAAAATAATCCATCTCATCAAAATTGTGTGAATATATTACCAAAACATTGATAATTACACACACTAAATGCTTTCAGTCTCCTGCATAGCTAATTTTTCATTGCTCATTTGCTGTCTTTGTATCTTTTTCTTATACATACTTGAAAGAATTATGTCAATTTTGTTATTCATTGTCCTTTTTCAGTGAATCAGCCTTAGGTTTATAAATTCTGGTTTTATGTTTTTCAATATATTAAAAACATATTCTCATTTATAACTATTTTTATATGTCAAATTAAATTGCTAATGTATTTATATTGTTTCTTTTGAAATAATAATGGAAACATTTAAAAGCTAGGAATTTACTTTTTTAAAAATATTTTATTTATTTATCTGAGAGCGAGAGTGAGTGAGACAGAGAGAGAGAGAGAGCATGAGTTGGGGGAAGGACAGAGGGAGAGGGAGAAGCAGCCTCCCCTGCTGAGCAGGCAACCTGAAGCAGGACTTGATCCCAGAATCCTGCGATCATGACCTGAGCCAAAGGCAGATGCTTAACCTACTGAGGTACCCAGGCACCCTAGGATTTTAATTTTTAACTACACATTGACTACATCGAATTTTTTTTATGTGACTTGTTCTCACTATTTTTCTTTTTAATTTTACATTTGCCCCCAAATTCTAGGATATTTCTATTTTTTTGAAGGATTTTATTTATTTATTTGAGAGAGACTGAGTGAGTGAGAGAGAGCGGGAGTGGAGGAAGGGGCCGAAGGAGAGGGAGAAACAGGCTCCCTGCTGAGCAGGGAGCCGGACGTGGGGCTGGATCCCAGGACTCTGGATGCTAACCTGAGCTGAAAGCAGATGCTTACCTGACTGAGCCACCCAGGCACCCCACAGGGTATTTCTATAAATATTTCTTCTTGGTGGATTAATTTTATTTACTTAATTTTTAATAAACTCTAAGAATGCTTTTTCCATTATGTTACACAGATGTAATTATTGTTAATTATTTATGTAGTATGTATTATTTATTACTATTTGTAATAATTATTTATTATTAAAGCCTTATATCACTTACAATTACTCATAGACTCAGACACTTGCTTGAAAGACACAAAGTTAGGAATACACATGCTTACATTATTGTTTCTATTATTTACACAGAGCATTAGAGTCAAGTGTGCAGGCTTTGAAGTGTAGCTGACCACAATTACACCCAGGCCCTACCTTTCTCTTGCTATGGAGGCTTGTGTGTTACTCAGGATCTGAGAGTCTCAGTATCATTCGCAAAAAGGGGCTAATCATACATATACACAGATCTTTAGAAGAGATAATGAAAGTAAAGACTGATAATACCTGGCACAAATCAAGGCCTCAATGTTAATAATAACATTCTTTTTCTTGTTTGCTGCCTTAATCAAAAGCTATGAATGATGTGGTAACGTTTTCCTCCAACACATTTATTTTTCCCAATTTCCCCATATTCTAAGATTCTGTTTTACATATTTCCCAGTGTAAATATGGATAGTTACTATGTTTTCTCTTTATCAATGCAAATTAAACTGTCAATTGGTAAAATTTGCCTTGAATTCTCTTTCCAGTGATAGTGACATTACTCTCCCTATATTTTTTTTTAATTGAGATAAAATTGATGTACAACATTGTGTTAGTTGTCCTTGGTTTTATCTGTGGTTCTTAATACTTCTTTCTTTTAAACTTTTCTGCCATTTTGTTACATGTGTTTTGTTTATAGACAGTGTATATTTATATTTTTAAAAAACATGTTTTTATTAGGGAATTTTTACCCATTTACAATTATTGTCACAAAATGTATTTGACTACAAATTTTGTGAATTTATATCCCTGTTTTAATTTTCTTTCTCTTTCCTTTTTGTCTTCCTTGTGGAATATCTCTCTTTCTTCCATTGTTACTTTGAAAGTTATAATTTTTTTGTAGATTACTTTTGCCTTTAATGAAAATCCAGTGTTTAGTATTCATGATTAAAAATTTCACAAAGGGGGGTGCCTGGGTGGCTCAGTCAGTTAAGTGTCTGCCTTTGGCTCAGGTCATGATCCCAGGGTCCTGGGGTGGAGCCCTGTGTAGTCAGGCTCCCTGATCAGTGGGGAGCCTGCTTCTCCCTCTCCCTCTGCCTCTCCCTCCCAGCTTGTGTGCTTTCTCTCTCTCTCAAATAAATAAACAAAATCTTTTAAAAAAAATATCACAAAGGAAGTAGCATCCATTCAAACACTGTTATGTAAAGGAAAGGAAATTAGTACACATTTACTTTTAATCAGAACTCTGTTAACGTCACAGATTCTGTGATTACAATTTTATATTTAAGCATAGATTTCTAGTATTAAGTTATTATTTGTATTACATTCTTATACTCTCAAGAATATTTTTTACATTTTTAATGTTTTGTAATTTTAGTAACAATACTTACTTTGTATCAAGAATAAATTTACATGACAAAAAAACTCTCCAGGTCTTTCTAAAGATATTTTCCTACTTTTGAGTTCTTTTTTCTTTTTTTCCTACTTTTGAGTTCTTTACATTAATTCTTTTTTTTTTTAAAGATTTTATTTATTTATTAGAGAGAGAGAGAGCACAAGCAGAGGAGGGGCAGAGGCAGAGAGAGAAGCAGGCTTCCCGCCGAGCAGGGAGCCCAGTGTGGGGCTCGATCCCAGGACCATGGGATCATGACCTGAGCCGAAGGCAGATTCTTAACGGACTGAGCCACCCAGACACCGCTTTTTACATTAATTCTTAATTCTATTAACCAAAGTATATGCTTGAGTGACAATTTTGAAAAAATATAATTTGAACATTATATTTTCTTAGACCTAAATAAAAATGACAATTGCTTTACACAGAAGTAACATCACATCTGCTATGAAATTTTGGAAACATCTTTCCCCCTTAAAATTGCATTGATTTTGCTCCATTGTTTTTTGTTAATCTCTTTATACAAAGTAAAATCCTAAACCAATATTAAATTTTCTCACTTAAATAATTAATTTTTTAAAACCTTTAGAACAGTTTTAGATTTATAGCAACATTATAAATATACTACAGGATTACCACGTACCTTGTACCTAGTTACCCCTACTCATGTTTTATGCTAGTCAGGCATTTTTAGCATTTAATATGGTATATGTATTATCAATAATAAACCAATATTTTTGGTAATTATGAATAAAGCTGCTACAAGCATTAATGGGCAAGTTTTTGTGTGGACATAAATTTTCAAATCAGTTGGATAAATACTTAGGAGTTCAGTAGCTGGATCATATGTTAAGACTGTTTAGTTTTGTAAGAAACAGTCCTCCAAAATAACTACCATTTTGCATTCCCACCATCAATGGATGAGAGTTCCTTATTTCTCGGCATCCTCACCAACTCTGCTATTGTCAGCTTTTATGCATTTTAACTATTCTAATAGATGGGTAGTGTTATCCTATTGTTATTTCCTTAATTTATTTTTTGTAATGCACTAGAATATTTATGTCTTCACAAGTCACTCTTTTTTAGGGCACACGTGGAATTCAGTCATTTTCTTTGCAACATCTGTATACTCGGCTATATTTTCAATGCAAGCCAAATGTTCTTCAGTTGTATCTTCTGATTATTGCTCCTATTCCAATGGTTGTGATTTATTTCTTGAGAGATTCATAATTCTTAAGTTGGATTTCCATTCACTATCTTCTCATTACTATTATCTTTAACATTTTTTCTTTCTTTTTTTTTTTTGACATTTCTTTCCTCTACCATAAGACAGCTTCTTAAATTTGACCTTTATGTCCCTTATTCAAGATTCTGAATTTCTAATTTTGTCTTCCAATAGAGGTTTTTAATTCAGGTATTAATTTGTTTATCCAGTTGTTTTTTTTTTTTTAATAACATTCATTCCCCCTTTGAATTTCTGTCTTTATTTCATCTCTTCTTTTGTAATGGTTTCATGTCCCTGCTTTTTAAAGCTTGTTTTATTTATAAAATCATTTCTATGATATGATTTCCTCCAAGTGTTCAAAATAATGAGAAAAGGAAGGATAATCTGGATCTAGTGTCTGCCGACAGTTGGGTTTTGTGGCTTAGCTTTCCTTTTGCCTAATTAGTTGTAATTTAAAAACTTCTTTACTTCTTAGAAAACATAAACTGTTGATAGGATGTACAAAAATCTTTAATGCCCATGATGCATTGTGGCATTTCCCTCCAAGAGACAATGTAGCAAAACATCACCATGCTTAGCTATTGTTACCTGACTCATTGTTTTCCAAGGGGCGCAATCTCTGAAGCCACTCGACTAGAGAAATTTTGGAGTGAGGTGGGAACAATTCTCACTACTTGAAAATAATAATTTACTGTAATAGAGAGGTTGATTTCCTACTTTTGGATGACAAAGGTCTGCATTTCTGATCCACAGGCAAAGTTAGCAGGTGAGAAATTTTATATTTTACACTACAGGCAAGAATGTTTGCCTTCCCTTAGGTGAAAACCATATGCCAATGTCTCTTTCATATTCTAATTCTCATTTCTCTTTCATATGTTTTTAATTCATGAAAATGCTCCCTATGGTCTGGCAATATGTTGACTGTCAGCCTTAGTCATAGAGGTATTTACAAAGTATAATAACTTCCTGAATTCCCATAGGTATTCTATTGGGAATTGGGCAAAACTGAATTCAAGAAAGGTAGCCAAATGCTATAACATAATGGCTAAATAAAAGGTATTTCAATAGAAATATAAGATATTCTTTACACATATATCTTATAAAGTAGATAATGCTTGCATAATACAGAAGAAAAAGTTTAAGGATTCACAGCAGGTCATAAATAAATTATGCCAGCAATGATTGCATTTAATAAATGAAATTTGCAATATATAATATTAATAAAATAAAATGTCTGAGATGCAGGTATTAATCCAGCGCTGTATAAGCACTGTTACCGTTTGTTGAACAGGGATTCAGAGATGCATAAGGAGAAACTGAAAAGAACTGAATGAATAGTAATAATAACTAGTAATACAGAAATTATAAAGAGGTACTGAAAGCCAAAAATTAGAGGTCTCTAGACATCTCCCTTCATTTACAGAAATCATTAGGAAATAAGATAATAATCTTTAATCCATATTTTTATAGCTTTATAGAGGTATAATTTTCATACAATAAAATTCATCCATTTTACATGCCCAGTTTGAAGACTTTCGTAAATGTATATGGCCATGCAACTATCAGCATTCTCAAGCTTAATAACATCTCATCACCCCCACAAAGCCCCCTGCTCCCCCTTGGCAGTCAGTCAAGGCCTCCTGCACTGACCTCTGGGGACCACTGGTCTGCTTCCAGATACTATCACTTCTCCTTTTCTAGAATACCGTATAAATGGACCCATACTGAACGTAGACTTCTGTGACTGGCTTCTTTCCCTCGGCATGGGGCTTCTTAGATTTATCTCTGTTGTTAGGATTTCAGTAGTTGGTAGTAGGTCTTTCTTTATCACCGAGCAATATTCATTTTATGGATATCTCACATTTTGTTTATCCATTCAGCAGTTCATGGGCATGTGTGTTCTCTATGGTTTGGGGTAATGAATAATGCTGCTATAAACATTTGTATAAAGTTGATCAGCAGACATGGTTTTTCATTACTCCTGGGTAGTGGAATTGTTGGGTCACAGAGTAGGTTTATATTTGACTTTTTAAGAAACTGCCGACATGTTTTCCAAAGTAGCTGCACTGTGTTACACGCCAACTAACAATGCAGTTGCTCCAGGACTTGCCGAAGCTTGATATCATTGGTCTTTCTCATTTTAGCTATCCTAAATGTGAGAAACACGTTCAAAGGCAAAGCACGTCTGCACGTCTCTCCAAGCTTGCTGGGTCCCCTGGGGTCTCACATACACATGTGTAGTCTGGCAGTCCTCCAGGTATGCATGGAAACTTTAGTATCTGTTCTTTGACAAATCTCTTGGCTCTCATTACCAAAATCTTCCTGTATTCTTCCTGAATTCTTAGCTGCCCTGCAACCAACTCCAAACTAAATCTAATTTCTTTGTCTGGTGAAGTGGTAGGTTTTAACTACCTAAGCATGGGAGGGGTGGAAATGGTCATGTGGCAAGAAGGCCACTAACTCACCATTATTTACCAATGAAGCATCAATTAATCCTGAGTAAACCTTTTCAAGTTGTTGCTTGCCTTTGGTCAATTTCCTATGCCCTGAAATTTTTGTTTTTACTAATGTTATCCAGTTTATACTTGTTTTTTGGAGACAGAGAATCTCTCCCTCTCCCCACCCCCCCCCCTGACCATGCTACCTACTGGAAGTAACGCCATTAGTCCATTTTTGTGCAATGGGAAAGAAGTGGAAACACACATGCCCCAAAATGATGCTGAGTGCCATATCTACCCCAGCCGGGCCATGTAGGCTTTGGAAAGGAGTATGGCTGAAGCTAGGGTAGTAACAGAATTGGGAGTTTTCAAGGGCATGACCGCTGGTTTACTCACACCTGGTCAGAGAGAGTAGAGAAGGATAAATCATAGCAAGAGTGAGTTTTATTATGAGCTTGGGAGAAGAGTCAAGAAGAATATGAAGAATAAAAATGATGAATAATTTTGTTATCTGTGGATGTATTACTTGTTATTTTAAAGATAATAGCAGTCCATTACTCCTTCTCCTCAGTTATGATTCTAATATAAAAGAAAATGGCCAAAAGTAAAATTAAGAATAAAGGGAAAGTTTCTTTGTTAAATATTTAAACAGGCCAGAGGGAGAAGTTATAAAATCCGCTTTTCCTTCAGCACATTAAAAGTCGGGAAAAAAAAAAATAACTTTCTGGCTTGGAGGACTGAAATCAAACTAAGATAAGCCTGATAAATACCTGATACTATCTCCAGGTGTAAAAGACTATAAATTGTATTAGGCAATAAATTCTGATAAGATTTTATTTTTTGTTTATTTTTTCCATTTTTTTATTATGTTATGTTAATCACCATACATTACATCATTAGCTTTTGATGTAGTGTTCCACGATTCATTGTTTGTGCATAACACCCAGTGCTCCATGCAGAATGTGCCCTCTTTAATACCCATCACCAGGCTAACCCATCCTCCCACCCCCCTCCCCTCTAGAACCCTCAGTTTGTTTTTCAGAGTCCATCGTCTCTCATGGTTCGTCTACCCCTCCGATTTCCCCTGCTTCATTCTTCCCCTCCTGCTACCTTCTTCTTTTTTTTTCTTAACATATATTGCATTATTTGTTTCAGAGGTACAGATCTGAGATTCAACAGTCTTGCACAATTCACAGCGCTTACCAGAGCACATACCCTCCCCAGGGTCTATCACCCAGTCACCCCATCCCTCCCACCCCCCACCACTCCAGCAACCCTCAGTTTGTTTCCTGCGATTAAGAATTCCTCATATCAGTGAGGTCATGTGATACATGTCTTTCTCTGATTGAGTTATTTCGCTCAAATTCTGATAAGGTTTTGGATAATAGTACAGTGGCAATTACCTATAACTGTTTCTAAGTATACAAGGTACTGCTATGATAGTTATTGCATTATTTCTTACCCTCTTTCAATTGATTAATATAAAAAACCCATTATATACTAGACTTATTTAGTTACTCAGAATCACAAGAGAGTATTATGTAGCCAGAACATGGGTTTTAAGGGAAAAAAATTGCATATAGACAAAGTCTTATTATTATCACTATTTCTGTTATTATCCGCCAACTACCTCTTTCAGACTCTGGTATCCTCTGCCTTTCATAAAAGCAACTGTGCCTGAGAGAAAGGAGTCTTCATGGATAGCTTACAAATGGGCAAACCACCATGGACCCTGAGTGTTCTCAGAAGGGTAAATGTTGTATGCAGCTCTGACAAAGAGAGGAAAATTATATGTGCAGCACAAAATTGTCCTGATGATAAAGGCAACGAAGTGTAAGCACGGCCATTCCAAATGGAGCAGAATGATGACTCTCCCACCCACGTTTCTGCAGTTTTTTTGCTGATTAAGGCTCGAGTTTTATTTTCTCAGTTGTGTTCAAGCCAATTCTTCGTTTAGTTATGTTAATAATAATTACTATTATATTCATATTTCCCAATGCTTTATACATTTTGAAACATTTTCACTTGCTGTGTTGGATCACAGCACTGCTCTTATCCTCATCATACAGCTGGCTTTCAGAGGAGCGAGGTAAGATCGGTGAGTGGTTCTACTGGGCATAATTCTATCCAGTGGCAAACCCAGAATTCGCATCGGGTTTTTTTTTTTTTTTTTTTAATCATGTTGTTAGAAGCAGAAATCCTGGCAAGAAATGGTTCATCCAAAGATTAAGTGCGGGGTAAACATCCACAGTGAGGGAAGGTCATTGAGAAAATTCACAAACTTTTGTTTCTGCAGTACTTTATCTGTGCCTACCTGGTACCTTTACCCAATGTCTAATTTGGTCATAATTTTCTCTCCAGATATGTTTATTCTCCTACTGAACTATAAAATTATCAGAGGCAGAGTTTATGTTATGAATTTTACACGGTGCTTACCATAATGCCTTGCACACTCTAATTCACAAGAATTGTTTATTAAGTGAATTAATTACATCACCCAATTCTTGTTGGTTTTTGTATTATAATTACATTTCTTTGGTCTTATAAACAAGAGTTATCAGTTTGGACGAGCTAAGACGGAACTGTATAATAGAGGGACAGGCAATAATGAACCAGTGTGGATAATATGTGGGGAAAGAACTAGGGATGTCAGGGAAAGGAATGAAAGAAAGTCAGGGAGAACTGGGAATTAGCACGAAGAAGGGTAGATCAGTCCAGAAAAGGCTGGGGGAAAAAACACTGATTGGAGTTGATTATGTTTGCCTTTAATGGAGTTTAAGTGAGGGCGCCTGGGTGGCTCAGTCGGTTAAGCGACTGCCTTCGGCTCAGGTCATGATCATGGAGTCCCGGGATCGAGTCCCGCATCGGGCTCCCTGCTCAGCGGGGAGTCTGCTTCTCCCTCTGACCCTCCCCCCTCTCATGCTCTCTCTATCTCATTCTCTCTCTCAAATAAATAAATAAAATCTTTTTTAAAAATTAAGTTAAAAAGGGCGCCTGGGTGGCTCAGTCGGTTAAGCCACTGCCTTCGGCTCAGGTCATGATCCTGGAGTCCCTGATCGAGTCCCGCATCGGGCTCCCAGCTCGGCGGAGAGCCTGCTTCTCCCTCTGACCCTCCCCCCTCTCATGTGCTCTCTGTCTCTCTCATTCTCTCTCTCAAATAAATAAATAAAATCTTTTTTAAAAATTAAATTAAAAAGGACGCCTGGGTGGCTCAGTCGGTTAAGCCACTGCCTTCGGCTCAGGTCATGATCCTGGAGTCCCGGGATCGAGTCCCGCATCGGGCTCCCTGCTCGGCGGGGGGTCTGCTTCTCCCTCTGACCCTCCTCCCCCCTCTCATGTGCTCTCTCTCTCTCTCATTCTCTCTCTCAAATAAATAAAATCTTTTTTAAAAATTAAATTAAAAAGGGCGCCTGGGTGGCTCAGTCGGTTAAGCCACTGCCTTCGGCTCAGGTCATGATCCTGGAGTCCCTGATCGAGTCCCGCATCGGGCTCCCAGCTCGGCGGAGAAGCCTGCTTCTCCCTCTGACCCTCCCCCCTCTCATGTGCTCTCTCTCTCTCTCATTCTCTCTCTCAAATAAATAAATAAAATCTTTTTTAAAAATTAAATTAAAAAGGGCGCCTGGGTGGCTCAGTCGGTTAAGCCACTGCCTTCGGCTCAGGTCATGATCCTGGAGTCCCGGGATCGAGTCCCACATCGGACTCCCTGCTCGGCGGGGAGTCTGCTTCTCCCTCTGACCCTCCCCCCTCTCATGTGCTCTCTGTCTCTCTCATTCTCTCTGTCTCAAATAAATAAATAAAAGCTTTAATGGAGTTTCAGTGAAATTTCTTCCTGAAACCACTCCAGGCTCCCACCTTCCTGCCCACTAACCTTCTGAATAATCCATCTTTATGTGGAGAGGGGCTAGTGATAATGGACAAAGCAGCAAGCTCTTGAGTAAGGACAGGTGGGTTTTTCCTGACACTGTCACATTCCTCTGAGAATGCACAGAAGCCAAAACTACTGGTTTTGTCCGCTGCGTTCATTTTCCCATCTCCTTTCGCCTGGTGACAGGGTGTCCCTTTCCTTTGACCGGCCTCTCCCTTACTCCCCGAGGCACAATATCTTCCTGGATAAGTCCACGGAATAAGCACGTAGTTCACACTCTGCACCTTCCAAGCTCTTCCCTGGAAGTTCCTAAATCAGAGATGGGGCGACTACTGGAAGCCCCATCTAAGGTCCCGTCTCAAAGATGGTTTGAATCAGAGTCTCAAAGAGGTTGAAATTCTGGCTGTGTTTGGGTTCGGTTCAAAAGATATTTTGAATGCCGATTCAGTAGCTGTAGAAATAGATTTGTTCCAGCCCAAACTGGTTTACTATTTTTGTTAAAAATTTTTTAAATAATTGAGGGGAGGAAATGAACACTTGGGTTTATTAGGAAGCTTTCCAACAAGGCAGGGAGCGCGAGTGGCTTTCATGTATGAGTTGCGTCAACCCCCTGATGGGAACACAGGCTTCTGGAAAAGGGAGAACACAAATGAGACAAAGCACATTGTTTCTCAGGCTCATTGTGTTCCCCACGGACTTGAGAAGGGAGTGGAGAAAGCTGGCCAAATTAGCTGGCACAGAGCGTCAAAGCCAAATGAGGAATTTTAAAAGGCAGAAAAGACTTCTAATCAGGAGGCCGTACCCTGAGGGAGATCAAAAGCCCGTTAGATACAACTGGTATGCTGGAACTGAGTGCTGAAAGGGCCACTTGGGTAATTAAAGCCTCATATATGACTTTTATTGCCTCCACCCCTCAGAGGCCCCTGGAGAGAACAAAGCCCCTGTCTGTGTAGATGGAGATATGAGCAGGAATCCCGATATGGAGCCTACACTCCTGACAGCAATGAGGTTTGAAGGCTACCGATGACAGGTGGACCACCAATTATCACCCAGACGTTAGAGCCTGGCAGCCCGCCCACCATATTCCACCTGAAGATAGTTGTGTGTGTGTGTGTGTGTGTGTGTGTGTGTGTGTGTGTGTGGTGTTTTTGGTTTTTGGGGTTTTTTGGCCTGCCCAGTGTTTAAGATGCTCATGACATAGTGGGGGGGAAAATACAGTTCTACTGAGTTCCCTTGAAAAACCAGACCTGGAAGCTCTGGCTCTAAATTTCCTCATAGCAGCAGCTAACTGGTTCCGAGAAGCATCTCTCTCCTTTGGGTCACCACACACCCAGTGCTTACATTATTGCTTATTGTAATTTTTTTTATTTAAAATTTTTTTGACTTAATTCATTAATTAATTTATTTGTTATTGGAGTATAGTTGACACACAATGTTACAGTAGTTTCAGGTGTACAACATAGTGATTTGACAACTCTACATGTTATGCTGTGCTCATCACAAGGGTGACTACCACCTATCACCATACAATGTTATCCCAATACCCTTGACTATATTCCCTATGCTGTGCTTTCTATTCTAGTGACTTATTCATTCCATGACTGGAAGCCTGTATCTCCCAAGCCCCATTATTGCTTATTTAAAAAAAAAAATAATAGCCTTTACATCCTTGTCTGTATAAAAATAGGAAACTAAACAATTGAAAATGAAACAAAACGGAACACACGATTTTTCCTACATGTGGTCCATGTCACCTATTTGCATTATCTGCCTAGTCTCTGCTCCAACATTTCATTTAGTCACTCTTTTTTTTTTAAGATTTATTTATTTATTATTTCAGAGAGAGAGAGAGAGCGAGCGAGTTTAGGCAGGGGGAGGGGCAGAGGGAGAGGGAGAGAGAGAATCTCTAGCAGACCCTCCGCTGAGCATGGAGCCAAGGCAGGGCTCGATCTCATGACCCTGAGATCATGACATGAGTTGAAATCGAGAATCGGATGCTCAACCAACTGAGCCACCCAGGCGCCCCTGATTTGGTCACTCTTGATATAGAGAAGTTTAGCCATGAACTTGTTGAGATTGTATTGAACATACAAATGAATAAAACCTGATTTTATTTTTTAATGTATTTTTCCAGAAAATGGATTGTTAACTTCCTTTTTGGGTTGCTCAATATGAGATGATAGTGTGATGGGAAAGAGGAAAACAGGGGTTGGATTCAGGTGGCCTTGGCTCAAATTCCAGCTCTGCCAATAATCCCAGGTACACTGGAGGAGAGTCCCATTCTGGCCACAGCTTCCTCATCCCTAAAAATAGGTGTAATAAAATTTATCACACGGAGAGACACTGAGGGTGAAATAAGAGCATTGCACAAAGCTCCTAGCACATAATAACTGCTCAATAAAGGACACTTAGCCAATTAATCATTAAATTTTATTATCTTCCAGCTCCAGATTTAAGCAAGATTTGAAGGCAATAAAATCAGGCAACCTGAAGTAAGCTGGGTGGAAATTGGCTGCATAGTGTAGAGAATGTAAGAGAAATGAGGTCGCTCTTTGAGAGGCTAATTAATAAAATCGAAATAATGAATTAGAGCAAAGGTCAGCACACTGTTTCTGTGAAGCACCACGCTAAATATTTTAGGCTTTGCCAGCCATGAGGTCAGCATGGCAGCCATGCAACTCGGCCATGGGAGCATGGAAGGAGCCTCCATAGACCGAAACGTAAAATGAATGACCGTGGGTGTGTTCCAGCAAAACTTTGTTTATGGACACTGAAATTTGAATGTCATCTCGTTTTCACATGTCACAAAATATTATTATTCTCTTGGGGTTTTTTTCCCAACCATTTAACAAAGTAAAACACTATTCTGCGTTCTCAGGCACCACAAAGTCAGATGGCAGCCTGAATTTAGCCTGTGCGCCATAGTTTGCCAACCCCCGCATTAGGACAGTAATACGAAGAGTCATTAGGAAAACATTCTAATTCACAGAGATAGAATTAACTTAAATCAACTTTATATCCAAATAGTCAGAAGCAAATAGAAAGTCACAGAAGCAAATCTGGCAGAGTAAATCCTATGAATGTCTGCCTAACCCCAAGCCCAGCTGGAAGGACTGGCCCCATCTGGAACTGGATGTGTTGGACTAACATGGTCTGATGTTAATCAGCAGCCAAACTACCCTCGCTCACCGCATCACACTAATTTTTATTTGGCTTTTTTCTACAGAGTTGCCTACAGGGAGGGAATGTACCAGTCAGGATGACAGATCATCTATTCTGTTTGACACTTCTTTCTTACTGCAAATGGATACATGGTGATTCTGATTTGCTCATCAGACTTTTGTAAATTCTTTTTTTTTTCCTTAAGCCTGAATCAGCATTTCCAAATCCAATTAACTTCGGGTTATATATGGGAGTGTTTTTATGAGGCTATGTGGCTGAGGTCCAGTTCCTCAACACTCTTTAATTTATGAAGGTAATTTTACTTTAAAGGGCCTTTCTATGTGGCCAGTCAGCCTTGCACAGGAAGCCCCACACTCATGCTGTGCTACCTGGTCTCCATCAAAACTTCTAACTCTTTTCAGAAGGTTAGTGTAGTGATTCATTGAATTATTACAAGTCAAGTCATAATGGCACATAGGGAGTGCTCAATTAATATTCGCCATTATGATGATCATGACTTTGATTATTGACACTTGCTGTCGCTTTACCTTTGCATCTGAATTATACCCACTAATAGACCTCACTCCTTTTTCATGTCCCTGATATTAAAATATTATAATTCATTTGATATGGGTTGCTGAGATAGAGGGAATGACAATAGACTATCTCAGATTCCTGAATTTTTTTTTTTTAAGATTTTATTTATTTATTTGACAGAGAGAGACACAGCGAGAGAGGGAACACAAGCAGGAGGAGTGGGAGAGGGAGAAGCAGGCTTCCCGCCGAGCAGGGAGCCCGATGTGGGGCTCGATCCCAGGACCTGGAATCACGACCTGAGCCGAAGGCAGACGCTTAACGACTGAGCCACCCAGGTGCCCCCAGATTCTTGAATTTAAAGCTGCTCTGAAATAGCTCATCTTTCTCTGTGGTGTCAAAAGAGTTTTCTACTTAAATCAAGGTCACATATAGAAGAAAAAGCTGAGGGCCTCCAATGCATTGAATGCTTACTCTCTTCTAGAACCACCAGGCACTGCCACATATATTTGGTGTTCTTGAGGGTCCTAGAGGTGGGTATAATTATTCCCTCTGTACCAACAAGGAAAATGGTTGCTCAAAAAAGTGAAATCGTGTTTCTAAGGTCATAAAGCTGGGAACGTGGCTCCAGGGTTTGAATTAGAATCTTTCTTTCCGTCTTCTTTTTAACAAGATAGTTCCATTTATGCACATTCTTCGTGCTACAGTTGTCAGATAAGTTACAGCTAAACATGCTATAAATTTCACCACACGATGCTATAATTTTGCTCTAAGCCACCATGTCTTTTTAAAAAATTAAGAAAGGGAAAAGATAATGTTTGTATTCATGTTCAGATAGCTACCATTTCTGATACGAATTTGAATCTCATTGACGGCAAGCTTGAAGGTTGTCTGCTGCATGATGACAGACAACTCCATCAGGTTCTCAAGCTCTGATTTTCTCCTCTTAGATGCCTTGGCTAAAGGACTAGTCTACTACAATATAAGAGATAGACTATAGAAAGGGACAAAGAAAGAATATGCTGCCCCACAACTTTAAGCCAATAGTGATAATAACTAATAGATACTTAGGGTCTATAATGTGCTAGGATTCTGCCCAGAGCTTTATATGTACTTTCTCATTTAACTGTATCACCATTAACAAGAAGTAGAGACTATTATTAGCTCTATTTTATAGATGAGGAAACAGGGTTAGTGAGGCAATTTGCTCAACGTAAGAGTCTGAACTGAGATCAAAATACAGGCCTATTTGACCCCAGAGCCTATATTTTCACCAAGATGTCTCCCGTTAGTTTGTATTCTGTGTTGTAATTACAATTACTACATTACTGTGTACTTATTCAAATCAAGGAACACAGGTGTCATCTTATAATATCCTAAACAATGCTCTAAAATTACCATATATTCACAAACATAACATGATATCAATTATAAGGTGACTTCCAATTTTTTTTCTGATAGAAATATTCCCTCAGGGGTTCCTGGGGGGCTCAGTCAGTTAGGCGTCTGACTTCGGCTCAGGTCATGATCCCAGGGTCCTGAGATGGAGCCCCATATGGGGCTCCCTGCTCACCGGAGAGTCTGCTTCTCCCTCTCCTTCTGTGCCTCGTGCTCTCTCTCTCAAATAAATAAATAAAATCTTACCAAAAAAAAAAAAGAAAGAAAGATTGCTTCAGAGGTTTTTGGTTTTTAGGTTTTTTTTATATACATAAAACTTTGGAATGTAATTAACTAGTTAATTGTCTCATTATTTTTAGTCCATCAACTCACTTATGCATACATATGTGTATATATTTAAGTAACTATAGAAAATCATGTATTCATTTAGAACATTGGTGTTTTTTTCACTCTTGTACTTCAGGGAATGATTTCTTTCAAACCTTTCACATGCATCTTCAACACCAGGCTGTATCCACATTAGAACCACTTTTTTTTTTTTTTTTAAGATTTATTTATTTATTTGAGGGAGAGAGAAAGAAAGCAGGAGCCAAAGGGGCAGAGGGAGAGAGAGAATCTCCAGCAGACTCCATGCTCAGCTTGGGGCCCAACATGGGGCTCAATCCCATGACCCTGAGATCACAACCTGAGCTGAAACTGAGAGTCGGAAGCTTAACCGACTTCGCCATGCAGGTGCCCCTAGAACCACTTTTTGAGTCATCTAACAATTTTCCAGAATACGTGGTCTTCGCTTCCATATAAATTACTTGAGATGAGGACCATTTTGAGTTTTAGTCTGAGTATAATGGTACTGCTATAAAATTCTTCCCAAGCCACAAGAACTCATTTTTAAAACTCAGGAATTGGTTTTTAATTTGTTGTGCAATCTCTTTGACATAATAATAAACTAAATGTATTGTGTTTATGTACCTAAAAAACTTTTGCAACAATATCCATCACCGGAAATAAGGAAGGCAAACCCCAGGGCTTAATTATTAAATCTGACTAAATTATGCATCTTTCTTATCTTTTATTATTTATTTTGAAATAATAATACACTAGAAAAAAGTGAAAAGTATGTCACAAATAACATTTTTCCCTGAAGCATTTGAGAGTTAGTGTCCAACCCGAAACCTCGCCACCCCTGAATACTTTAGTTTGTATTTTATACAAACAAGAGACTTTTTTTATATGCCACAAAATGTCCATAAAAATTAGGCAATTAACTCTAACATACCACTACAATCCAAATTCTAGACCCTATTTATGTTTTGCCAATTGTCCTAATAATATTTTTATAGCAGAAGGATCCAGGTCAGAATCACACCTGTCTGTTTTGTCTCCTTCAACGTGGAGAAGTTTCTTGGCCTTTCCTTGCCTTTTTAGACATTGACACTGGAAGCTGATAAGCCAATCTATTTTGTAGATTCCCTCAATTGGAGTGATGTTTCCTTGGGATTACATCCGAGCTTTCTAATGTTGGAAGGACCATCACAGAAGGGATGCTGTGTTCTTCTCAGTGTATTCTATCAGGTGGCAAATCATTTCCCTTCGTCCCATTATGAATTACATTCACTTTGATCCCTTGCTTGAGGTTATGTCTGCCAGACTTCTTCATGGTAATGTTATTCTCCCCCCCCCTTTTTTTGTTGTAAAATCAAAGTACTACTTTATTAAAGGAGTTATTTTACACAATATGAACATCAATATAATTACAATTGTAAAAAAATTTTTTATAACAAGCATGGACTGATTTTCAGATTTCCAAATCAGAGTCAACTGTACATTTACACAGAATTGTCTTTGCATGAAGCCCAAAAAGGAACAGCATAAAAATGAATGTTTCTCTAGCTCCTTTATTTTTGCTGATCAACAGTTTGTTGGAAAAGCTGCTGCAGGTTTCTTACCTAAGGTCTGAGACAGAAGAGTCAAAGGTGTCATGACTTCACCTGTGAACAACTTTATTCCTGATCATCAGCCAATTCTGGAGGAAGTGGAGTCTTACGATGCTTGCTTTCAAAGTGCTGCTTAAAGGTCTTAGGGTCTGGCATTGGTGTCCTACAAGCAGGTATATAATAAGGCAGCTTTGGCAGCAGCCTTTTGCTCATGTCCTTGTTTCTTCTTTTGCCCAGCTTGCTTTTTGGCATTTTCTGCTGAGACTGAATCTTCTGCTGTCCGCGAGCCATATGCGCCCCGGGGCAGTCTTACCGCACAGCGCGAGAGGGCCGGGGGCGGTGGCCGGAGGGAGAGGAAGGGGGAGAGCGCCCAGCACCGCTTCGGCCTCCTCCACCCGCCAACGAAGAGAAGTTGGATCTTTCCCCCTTTGTAATTAAGTATTTCTGGGGGAAGACACTTGGGAGATATCAATATCTCATTTTCCTCAAACCTTTAATCTATCCACCTGTTTGTATTCATATGGATTTATGGTTTTCAATTTTATATTTATTATTAAATGGGTTATAACCCTTTATTATTTTTATTTTTTAATTTTTTAAAGATTTATTTGACAGAGAAAGAGAGAGCACAATCAGGGGGAGCAGTAGAAGGAGAGCGAGAAGCAGGCTCCCCACCACTGAGCAGAGAGCCCAATGTGGGGCTCCATCCCAGGACCCTGGGATCGTGACCTGAGCCAAAGGCAGACGCTTAACCGACTGAGCCAGCCAGGCGCCCCTATTATTTTAATTTTTTTTTTTGATATTCCAATTATTCCTGATTTGGCCAGTGGGAGCTCATTCAAACCGACTTTTCCATCCTTCTGACGTGTCACCATCGTTCTTTGAATGCTTTTTTGTTTTCCAGCCCCAGATGTTCCAAAGTTCAAACTGTATTTTCCCCAGCCGGCTGTGCCCACCTAATTCAGAATCCGCTTTTCCTATGAAGTCTTCCTCCACCCTCTTTTCTGCTGCCCTTGCAATCTGACTCCCCGTTTATCATAGTCCGTTTCCAGGTGGCTTGGTAAAACCCGGATTGCTGGGCCAGCTCCCAGTTTCTGATTCGTAGGTCTACAGTGGCGCCCCAGAACTGCATTTCTAGCAAGTTCCCAGGTATGGCTGTCGCTGCTGCTCTGGGAACCACACTGGGAGAGTCACAGCAGAAGAGGCAGACTCACACCACGGAAAGACGGGCTTAGTCAGAAGTTTGAGCCTGGGGCTGTGACTTGCTGCTGCCATGACTTGGGGCATTCTGCACCCCGTTGCCTCATCGATAAATGGGATTAATCCTTCCACGATTATTTGGAGGCTCAAAGGAGGTCGGACACAAAAAATGCCTGGAGTGAGTGTTCTACACATAGTAGGAACTTGGTTATAATTCGTTCCACAGACCAAACGCAGTCCATGCTCCTGATGAAGGCAATTTTCTGACTTCCGTCTTCTGCAGCTATGGCACTTTTGCCCTTGAAGGAACCCATTGATGGCTTATCTCCTTTACAACCAAGACACTGAGGGGCAGTGCGCTCGGTCTGCTTAGAAGGCCACCTGCTGTTTCATCCGCTTGTAAGCTGGTCCCTGCAAGTTCACTTGCCCAGAAGGTCTTAAAGTCCTTCTCTGGGTTTATTTTCCAGTGGTTCCCCATACTAACAATGATAATGATAATAATCATCATTTTCCTGATTCGGGTGGAGAGATACAATCGGCAGGGTACTTTACATGTGTAATAGCATTTAAATCTAACAATGAGCCTGCAGTAAAGGTATTATTATCTTTCGTTTCCTAGATGAGAAAATTGAAGTGCAGAGAGGTTAAGTAGCTTTCTCAAGTTCCCAAAGCTAGTATCGAACAGTTGTCATCTAACCCTTTTGTATCCAAAAATGAGCCATGCTGGGAGCTGATCTCCTTCCCTCCAGCCTAACTCCAGCAAAACCTATGATGATGGCAGCCATGTTCAGGAACACCGCAACCTGCATCCTCCTTCCCTCTTTCCCCCGTCAAAATTAGATGGAGTGCGAAAACAACGAAGCGTGGAACGCTACATCAAAAACTAATGATGTATTGTATGGTGACTAACATGACATAATAAAATAAAATTTAAAAAAATTAGATGGAATGCAAGTAAAAAGTTATAATAAAAATTAAACAAAATGGATTAAGACAATGCTACATAATTCTCTACATGGAAATAAGAATCTTTGTGGCTAAAACAGGATGGTCTCTGGATCACAGGGAAATGCCTCAGACAAGCCCTATCAGGCCATGCTGTCTGGGCCTCTGGCTTTTGAGTATTTTTTTCTGTGTCAGAATGCCCTTTCTCCCTGTCCTTGCATTTTCGCTGTCTGGCAAACTCCTTCACGGTCTTGAAGAACCCAGCTCACGCACAGTATCTTCTATCGAAACTTTCTCAACCTCCCTAGAAAGAGATAGACATCCCTTATCTCTGCTACCATGGTCCCTGTGTTCCATGGCAGCTGAAGCAAAGATCTATTTCTTACTTTTTCCTGTGCCTGACAATGGTGGAATGTCCTTATAGTGGATATTTGGTGGTGTTCTTTTGGGAACCTGCCTTTTCCTGAGTCAGCCATCCGGTTTGGGAAAGACCTATCTACTCTCAGTTCTGGGGATGGCTGGACTATTTTTTTAAAAAAATCATTGTATCCCATATCTAGGCACCATGTTTGATCCTGGAAGGACAGGTGGTCCAATTCAGGTCAACAAGACCCAGGAAGCCTAGCAGCATCTAGAAGGGATAGAACCTTCCTTGATCTTTTGGGAAAACCAATGAAAGTGATGGCTCTCTTCCTCGGGACTTTCAACCCTCTTAGGTAACCTCCTGAAACTCCTCCAGACACTTCAAACTCCACACCTACCCAGCAGAAGCCACCACTCTCCAACCTTGCTCATTCTCCTATCTTTCCTGTTTTTGTGTATATGTGCTGCCGAAGCGAGCACACTTTCCTGTTTTTGTGAACACCACCCAGATCATCCAGGTACCCTGGACCCTGCTAGTTATCATGGGCTCCCACCTCTTCCTCACCCATAACTACTCCAGCAGTAAGTCTTGCCATTTTTTCCTCCCAAATAATACTATAATTTCTCACCTTATTTTTCTAATCCACACTTTGAGCCTCTGTCACATCTTGCCAGGACTATTTCAGCTCTTCCTAGCTGATCTCCTTCCCTCCAGCCTAACTCCATCCAATCAGATGTCAACTCTGTCTCCAGGTTCAAATCTGACTATGATACACTGCAGCTCAGAATATTTCTGTGGGTCCCCATCAGATCCAGGATAAATCTCAGCTTCCTTAAAATGACATGCAATTCTCTTCCTGATCTGACCCCTCCTTACTTCAGCAGCCTCATCAATCCCCACTGTGCTCATGCCCTAATAATTTACTCAAGCGATACTGAATGCATATCGTACTCTCTCTTGCCTCAATGTCTACCTATGCTGAGCCTTCCATCTTTAATGTATTCCTTCCCCACGTCTATCTGGCTGACATATTCTCTTTTTGCCAAAACCCAAAATCAAATTAGGTATTAACTTTTCTGTGAGTCCTTCCTTAATGCTGCTGGTAAATGTGGGGTCTTTTCTTGCCCTCCATCTTTTGATTACAACCTTGAATATTCCTAAGGCTTTCTGCCTATTAAGGTCACCTTTCCTTTATAGTCAACACTGCAACCCTCCAACATCTAACATCTAAAATTCTCTGCAGGATAAACCATCATTTATATTTCAGCAGTTGGGTCTGCATATCGTGGACAATTCTTCCACCATCCTCATGGTTGTCATCAGTTGATTTCCTGGTTGTGCCCCCTTCTTTTGTAAAGATATTAAGAGATGGGGTATGGTCTCGTCTTCCATCTCAACACCTGCTTTCATTCTCAGAGATCTCAAGGTGAATGTGGGTGACCCAGCTAATCCCCTGTCTTCTTAATTCCTTTACCTCCACATCACAAAAAACTTTCCATCACTTCACTTTAGCCACCTGATTCTAAGGGCACACCCTGGACCTGTCATCCATATAAACTAAGCCACTTCTGAAATCATAAATGCTTAACCTTACTTTCTAATGACAGCCTTGTAGCCTTCTGGTTCAGTTGTTCAAATTGCACAACCCACAGTCTTCACCACATCCTTAATACTGGGCTCCAAAGTGCACGTAACTCAGCAGATGCATAAGAAAATGTATTGGACTGTGGGAAGAACATATTAGAACCTCTATTTTTAACTCATCTCTTTGCATATGTTTTATCATGTACATGATATACTAGTAGAATAATTCATTAGATTACTTTTATGCACACAAATAAGAGCATGAACTCTGCAGCAACTCCATGAAGTCAAATCCTGTGGCATTTACTAAGTGTGTGGCCTTGAGAAAGTTACCTAACTACTCTGTGCCTAGTTTTCTTATTTGCAAAATGATATAATTACAGTTTCTACTTCATGGAGTTACGATGAAGGTTACGAAGCTCAAGAGATTTAATGTTTATAAAGCACTTAGCTCAGTATCAGAACATAGTAAGTATATATAAATGTTAAATAAGCAAATACTCATGCATGTATGAAGGATATATACTCAAAATGTTTTCACTTATATAGGAGGACCTATTTATAAAGTATGAAGGCAATTCCTCCTATCCATTCTTTTTTAAATAAATTAATTATTTTTATTGAAGTATGATTGACATACAATATCCTGTTAATTTTAGGTGTACATCATAGTGATTTGACATTTTTATTTGATATTTTTATACATTATGAAGTGATCCCCATGATAAGTCCAGTTACCATCTGTCACTATAAAGAGTTATTACAATATTATTGATTATATTCCCTGTGCTGTACATTTTATCCTGTGACTTGTTTATTCTATAACTGGAAGTTTATTCTTATTTATTCTTTTTTTAAAGATTTATTTATTTACTTTAGAAATAAAGAGAGTGAGCACAAGTGGGAGGGGCAGAGAGAGAGGGAGACGGAATCTCAAGCAGACTCTGCTCTAAGCGTGGAGACCAACCCAGGGCTCTATCTCACGATGCTGAGATCCATGACCTGAGCAGAAATCAAGAGTCAGAAGCCCAACCAACTGAGCCACCCAGGTGCCCCACTCTTATCTATTCTTAACACCATTGTCTTCTACCCAAAATTCTTTTCTCTCCTCATTTTCCTCAACATTCAGTTGAATTACACTACTCTAAACTCCCTGCTTACCATCCCCCATCACACTTCCCTTTACAAATCCAAAAATCTGGATGAACTTATAAGAGTGTCACTGTTGGACTTGTCCCCAGGAGGCCAGTATTACCGGAGAAAAATCAGGTAGTGGGCAGGCTGCTATCTCTCCACATTGGCAATTACTAGCTCCAGATGGACTTTGTGCCCTAAGTATGTGTCCTACTCAGTTCTTGGTGATCTGCCTCTTGCTTGTTCATCACTGACTATTTCACATCTCTTTCTTTTCACAATGCTCAAACTTTCTCTCCCTTTTGTATTCCAAGCTTGTAAAATTTACCTCTTTTTTCTCTGCAAAAAAAAAAAAAAAAGTGAACTCTTTAAAGATCTTCTCATTGTACAATGAGCAGGTCTAGAGATCTAGTGTATCTTTCTACAGTTTTTCCTTCTTCACAGTTTCTGGGGAGGCAGAGCTCTTCCTCAGCTCACACTTGGGGTCTGGAGCCCCTACCCTACTACCCCAAAACATACTTTGCTCCTTCAGTAACCTCCCCTTTTTCCTTATACTGCTGACCTCCCTACTGGACAATACTCTCCAATGTCCAAATAGGTTTTGGTATTTCCCATCTTAGAAACAAAAAACGAAAGAAATGAAAAAAGAAAAAAATCTTGCAGTTTCACAATACCATTCAGCTATTGTCCCATTTCTCAGATCCTCTTTATACCGCAAATTCCTAAGACACCATCTTTCTACCTCCTTCCCTTCATTCTTCCAACAGCTCTATTCTGAATTTTGTTTGGGACTGTATTGAAACTGCTATTTTTAAGATCACCAGGTTTTTCAAACTAAATGCATGTTTTCCTGTTCTCATCATCCATCACCCCCCAGCAGGGTCCATGTGAACGACAATTCCTATGGCTTCCATACCTTCTCTCCCTCTCTCTTACTCATGTTCCTGATTTTCCTCAGACCTCTATGACTGATTCTTCTAGCTTTTTTCCTGGGGGCTTTAACTTTGCCAACCCTCCAAAGGTTGGAGAATCTGAAGCCTTTCCAGATGTCAGTTCATCTTTTTCAGTCTCTCCCCTGACCCACTCTCCAGGACACTGCATTCACTCCCCTAGGCTGTAAATACTATCTCTACCTTCTTGACTTCTACATTTATTCTCTTCTTGGAGCTTTATTCTTAGATATCCACTTGTCTACTTGGTATCATTTCTTAAATTTATTATAATCACCACATATTTAATATGTTCAATAAGAGGCTTCTAATTTCGCCTCACCTAGTGTAAATCACCATCACCTTTCAACTGACCACTGTTGTAGTATCATAATTGCTTTCTCCGCTTCCTCTTTTGCCCCATTTTTACAAGCATTTTAAACAGCAGTGAGAGTGATCTTCTAAAAGCATGAATTTGTTTAAAACCATTCAGCTCCTCACTGCCTTTCAAATAAAACTTGCTTTCCCTATGTCAGCATGCAAGACCTCTACATGTCCTGGCCTCTGCCCACCTCTTCAGTCTCAGTTTGTGCCATTCTTCCCCTCGGACACTAAGGTGCAACCACACAGATCCCCAAATACGTTGAGTTTTGTTCAGGCCAAAGGTTTCAGTGTGCACGGTTATACCCTGGGCCTGAAATGCTCCTCCCAATCTTGATGCATGGCCCCTCCCTCTCATCCTTCCGGTACCAGGGTACATACCACTATCTCAGGGATGACTTCTCCTATCTCTGGAAATCAGTACCGTTCCCCCACCTCTTTATCCTCCATTCCAACTTCCTGTGTGTATCCTCCTTAGCTTTTTCTTCTTTACAATTTCTTATTTGTTTATTGTTTATTATCCATCTCCTGCACTGGTACGCACGGCTGTGCGGTACACTCCGAGCTGAGCACGGCGGGAGTCGGTAGGGTCTCACACTTTAGAGCCAAATACTTACTCCAGAGCTTCAGTACTTACTATCCGTGGAAATTCAGCAACATTTTTAACACCTCCATGCCTTAGTTTCCACATCTAGAAAATGAAATGGCAGTATGAAGATTAAGTAAGACAACATACCTAGAGCATTTAGGACCATGTTCGGTACAGAGTAATAGGTATTGCTACCACTAGGCCTGCCACTATTACCACTGATGATGGTGGTGATGGTGATATCATTATTGGTAGCATTCAATTAAAATGCTGAATAAAAACTCGGATTTATATTCTTGTACAACTACAATGTGCCAGACACCATACTACTTACTGTCACATACCCTTTATTTTAAAATTTTTGTTCTCAGGCGCCTGGGTGGCTCAGTTGGTTAAGCGACTGCCTTCGGCTCAGGTCATGATCCTGGAGTCCCGGGATCGAGTCCCGCATCGGGCTCCCTGCTCGGCGGGGAGTCTGCTTCTCCCTCTGACCCTCCTCCCTCTCATGCTCTCTGTCTCTCATTCTCTCTCTCACAAATAAATAAAAAAAATAAAAAAAATAAAATAAAATTTTTGTTCTCACAACTTAATGAATAGACAGATTTATGTCAGGAAAAGTTATTCAAAGAACTTGATGTATACAAGGATGTATACAACAGAGATGTATAGCTCCTGAGTGATGGAAACAGAATTTGAAAGCAATTTGCTTCCAAGGCTGGTGCTATTTCCAACAATCCACTGTCAATGGGTCAGGGCCAGCCTGCCCTGAAGAACCACCTGGAATCATTTTAAGTTACATAGTCTTTAAAAAAAAATTTTTTATTTATTTATTTTTGAGAGAGCGAGAGAGCGCATGAGCACACGCTGGGGAGGGGCAGAGGGTGAAGCAGGCTCCACTGAGCAGGGAGCCCAAAGTGGGACTTGATCCCAGGACCCTGGGATAATGACCTGAGCCAAAGGCAGACACTTAACCAGCTGAGCCACCCAGGCGCCCTTAAGTTACATAGTTGCTCTCCTCCCTGGAGATAGGGATTCTGTAGATTGACACGGGACCCTGGACTCTGTGGCTTTCACAAGAGCTTCGGTGAGGCTAAGACAGGAACCATTGCCCTGTCCTTCCTCTGCCACATGGTCCCATGGTTTCCCCTTGGCTCCATAGTGATGTGTGAGCCCATTCAGCAGCAGAGAGCAAGGTGGTAAAGAGGCCACCATTGTGAGTTTGGTTATCTTGGCAGGTTTTTCACTTTCATAGCCGCACCTGGACTGCCACACTGGCCTGAAAGTGGGAGAGGCTGAACTAGTAGCTGCATCACCCCAAACCCCTCCCCAGGGTCTGGAGAATACCATGGTAGTGCTGGTATGCTAAAGACAGCATTTTGGACTTTTCTCTTAAATGGGGAGGTAAATCTAAAATCAGCTTTCAGGAGGACTTGGGAAAAATCACTTTCTTTAAATTGGGTAAGAAAACAAAGTGACAAACAAATGAATTTCCACCTGATTCTTTATGTTAATTTGTTAAACACCCAGGAACATGGTTTGGTTTGCATGGGAAAGGCTTAGATGCGATCAGGAAGAGGCAGGCAACAAAAAGCCATAGGGAAATGTTTACAGAAAGCTCCCTGTTCAACTAAACAGAAGACCAGATGTTACTGCAAACTGCTCCACGTTTGAAAAATTCTTCTACAGAGTTCTGGCCAGGAAAAATAACTGACATCTTCTTGAAAACATGGGTAGCTTTTCGTGCTGGCAATTAGGTACCTGAATTCCTCTCAGTTACCATGTAGAGTTATCACTTCTGTCAAGCCAAATCATAATAGGGTTGGCCATGTTTCAATATAAATTCAAAACGTTCAAAGAACATTGGGATTATAATTCCTAGTGAACCTTTCAGCTTTTGTCCTTGCTTCACAACTTAAATTATGCTCAGAAAAAGAAAAGCAAAGTTGTTATCCTTAACTGTATATAAATTCAGAGACCATCCAGGTAGACCAATAAAACTTGCCTGGAAACATAAGGTTTCCCTGCAACCAGTTACTAAATCCTTTGGGGAATAGTTGGGCCAGACATAAGAGGAGGAAGAACTCTGGCAAGGATTTAGGTTCAGTCTCTGTGAGGGGAAAAAGGAAAGAATGTTTTGACTTATTCCTGTGCCCAGTAGGGTAGATGACCCCATTAAAGGACCCAGGGCTGAAGTGGGCAGCATTCCCAGGTGTAATCTGTCTGGATAAGGTAGGATGTACCGCAGTAACAAACAAACCTCAACTCTCAGTAGCTTTGAAAAAAAAAAACGAAAGTGGGGCTGCAACCTGGACATGAGCAGTTGGGTGTGAGTTCTCCAATGGGAAATTCAGGGAAATGAGGTAAGAAGGCAGCAGCGAAAAAAATACTGTAGAAATGAGGTTCTGGTACTCTGAGACTAATGAAGGCTGATGTTGATTGTGGGCTTATTGTCCTAAATGTTCTCATTTATTGATTCAATATGTATCTACCGAGTGATGATAGTGTGCTGGATCTGGAGACACAGCAGAGGATAAACAAAAGGGTCTGGCTTTGTGGACTTGATATTCTAATAGCTTTATGCATATCCTTTAATCCTCCAGAGCACCCCATGAGGCAGGCAGTACTATCATCCCCATTTTAGCAGCTGGAAATCGGAGGCATATAGAAGTCTCACCCAGCCAGTAAGTGGTAAAAAGGGGATTTGAACCTCGGCAGCCTAACTCCAGAGCACACGCTTTTGACCACCAGGCTACGTTAATGCCGCAGATGCCTGATGAGGACCATCACTCTTTGCTGTTCCCAATATCTGGAAAAGGGAGCTAAAGAAAGTAGGATGTGGATCCCCATTAAGTCCGATGGGGAGCCACATGTTATGCTAAGTGCCAAATCATCCTTTGTGGACTGGCACTGAGAACCTCAAGGCATCAAGGTTTCTCCTACCGCTGTTCATCACAGGGATGGGAATGCTAGTTCTTACGATAGTGAATTCAAGAGTCTGCTCATTTCAGAAAGATATGGATTAGGGAAAATTGGCTCACACCCCTAAGCTCATGTTAGGGCAGTGCAGGGCATTAGCACCCAGATGGCCTACATTTGGATTCCAGGCCAAATACCAGTGCCTGTGACCTTGGGTAAATTGCTTGTCCACTTGAATCTTAGGTTCCTCAGCTGTAAAGTGAGCATGTAAATAGTATTTTCCACATAAATGTATCATAAGATTAAAAGTGATAATGCATGTAAGTGGAGTTCTGGAACACAGAATGTCCACAACAAATTATTATCCATAGGTGTCAAATGAACCTAATATTCCTTAATAATAATGATGATGATGATGATGATAGTTAATGGGACCTTAGCAGCCACTTATTGAGGCAATTCAAAAGAGTGAGGATTATTTTATTTTTTTATTTAAATTGAATTTAATTAATGTATACTGTATTATTATTTTCTGAGGTAGAATTTAATGATGAATCATTTGCATTTGCATCATTTGCATACAACACCCAGTGCTCATTACTTCAAGTGCCCTCTTTAATGCCCTTCACCCAATTACCCCACGCTCTCACCCACCTCCCCTCCATATTACTCAGCCATCAAAAAGAATGATATCTTGCCATTTGCAATGACATGGATGGAGCTAGAGAGTATAATGTTAAGCAAAATAAGAGGGTCAGAGAAAGACAAATACCATATGATTTCACTCATATGTGGAACTTAAGAAACAAAACAGATGAACGTAGGGGAAGAGAAGGAAAAATAAAATAAGATGAAAACAGAGAGGAAGAGCAAGGATTATTTTAGAACAGGAGGGTGTTCAGAGGATTATGTCCAGACACACTGCCCAGGCCCCTTTGCCACCGCCCAGGTAACAAGTCCTTATCCCACGTTTCTCTTCCAGTCTGCTTTTTCAGGCTTCTGGCATTCATTTCTGCTCTAATCACATTTCGTCTAATTAACATCAAATTCTAATCCACCGTCACTACAGGGAAAACTTCCACCAGGAGTAACATCTTAATACTGGGCAGTGTGCAAGCAAGGAGGGTATTCACAGAGCCTGGGACAAGCCTGCTAGCCCAAGAGGCAATCAAGCAGGCATGGAACCCAGACACAAGAAACTGAGCTACGATGATGAAGAGAAGTTTCCTTCAAAGGCTATTGGTTCCCTGAAGGAAACATATCAAGCACTACCGTAGAGAGAATTTAGGACATTTTGCTCTCAAGGGGCTCAATTATTTCTAAATATATTTTCAAATAAATGAGACTTTCTTAAACCATTTATCACCATAGCAACTAAGCTGGCAGAGTTGGTGGGAGTTTTAGCTTCTATCAACTGTGAAATATGCTTGTTGCTTGCAAGTCTTTAGAAAAAAAAGGTGTTTTATTGAGTAAGTAAAGCAACAAATTCATGAAGACTCACAGGAAATTAATGAATAAAGGGATGACAAGAGCATTTGCAAAGACGTACAATCTGACTCTGAGTTAAATAATAAAAGTCCATTGGACAGGATCTCATTATGTCCCCAATTTGGTTATCTCATGGATAAAATAATTCTCTTAAAATGCAAATACTCTTCTCGAAGCATATGTACGTTCCAGCATGTACAGTGCCTGGAAGGTGGGTGGCCTGGACATCAAGAGATGTGTGTTCTAGTCTCAGTTCCGTTGCTAACTAGCACTGTGTAGTGAGTAAGACTTTCAACCTCAACTCTATTTCCTTTTCTGAATAGTGAAAGGATGCGGGATTCTATTACTTGCTTTGAATTAAGTGAGGTAAACATTAACTTTAAAACTTTTAAAACTTCTTTATGGCCTTCAAAAATTTTTGTTTGCACAGTTGAAATTTATTTATTTTCAATTTTAGAACATTTTTATTAATTTTTTGAGTTCTAGGAAATGAATCAGGTGTTCAGGCTTACGTGGGCTCCGCGTGTATGCAAGACCCTGGCTCCCCACTTGCCTTTGCAGAAGCTCACGCATACCAAAGGGAAGGGAAGGTGACCACAACAAGGCAGTTTTTGAAAAATGAAGGCAGATATTTATATTTCTTGAGCAACTTTTTATGTACGGGCACTTTCATATATTATCTCCTTTTATCCTGACAGCTTTGTATGTTAGGGATCACAATTCCCATTTTAGAGCCAAAGAAAGAAAACGTCAAAACTATTTGCTCAGTGTCCCACACCAGCCAGTGGTGGGGCTGGGGCTTTAACTCACATCTGCTAGACTCCTGAGGCATGACTCACCAGGCCGCCTCTCCTTTGAAACCATCTGGTTCAAAGGCACAATGTAGTGACAAGAGGCTTGGTAAGGAGTCAAGACTTGAGCTTAAGTCCAGCACGGTCACCTACTACTTGTCTGACCTCAGACAAGTCTGTACTGTCCTCAGGCTTAACACTTTTATCTCTAAGAGACTGGATCATATGGGGTAAACACTTCTTGAGACAATGGGCAGCTCCAGACCAAAAAAAAAAAAGGATCAGAAGGCTTCCCAAGGAGGGGCAAGATGGTGAGAATTTCAGACTCACTGTGTCCATGGGCCTTTCCTGCAGGAAGGCGGTGACCACATGTAAAGGAGTAGGTTCAGCCTTCTGAAAGCGAAGATAAGCTTGGGCAGCACAGGTTTTGCAAGGGGTTCATTCAGCATTCACAACTGGAAATAGATGTCAGACACTGAAATCAAATAAGCTAGAGAAGAGCTTTCTGGCACCTGCCACAAGTGTTAGGTTGAAAGCAACAGGCTGCATTCTGTTGTCTCTATTTTTCTCAGCACGTGAGTTGCTTTCAACTGGATCCAGTGTCCAGACATGAGAGGAACAGAATCTCTTGGGAAAGTAGACTTTGTTTAAAGATTTTAGTACTATCTTTTATGAGGTTTCCTTTTCAAATGATGTCACAGTGCATTGATATATTGATAATATGTTTTCACTGGAATTGCATTACTCCCTTCTGTTTCTATATACTCCAAAGGAATAGTCAGCTGCAGTGAAGAGAAGAAAATATACCCAACCTTCCTCTCAATCCTGGCACCTCTTCCTCTAACCTTAGTAACTCTGGCAAACACGAGCTCAGGTTCCTTAATTCATGAATTAGAAGAGAAGCCATTAGATGTCTTTCTTGGATAGTATGCCTCTGAATACAAGTGGAAGAGAGAACTTCTGCTTCAAGAAGAATGCAGTACAACACACAGACCTGGGGTCAGCCAGGAGTGGGTCCAATCCTGACCCCTTCACCTCCTAATTGTGTGACATTCATAAATTAGTCACTCTGTACTTTATTTTCCTCCCCTGAAAATGGCTAGGGAAGTTCTAAGCTGTCATTTTTCCAGGGAGTAAGTGTGGGGATGAAAGCAAAAGATAAAACGAGTAGTCAAAAATGAGAATTTGCGGGGTAATTTAGGGAATAAAACTCACAGCAATCTGGCATTTTGAGGCCAGTAGAGTGGTGGCGTTAGGAGCCTAGGTATCCAGAACCCATGCACGGGCGTGGATGGATCGGCAGGAGGAGAGGGCCGAATTACCAACCAGGTGCAGAAGTGCCGGCAAGCCTGGTGCTGTGACTGTCCACATTGTGACCAAATCACCAAGACAAAGGAGGAGAGGAAACAAGAAGTCCTCAGACTGTGAGAAGTAACCACATGAAAAACAAACACTTCCAAAGGTAAGAATGATAGCAAGAGGACCATAGGAAGGGGCTCGGGGACACATTGCTTTCCTAGTAACACTGTTTGCATTTGCATTCCAGGGGCCTGCAAAGGTGGAGGAAATCATGCAAAGTCCTCCAGTTCCTCTGCACGTTTTTCCTTTTGGTTTCTGTCAAGCTTCTCAACTATGATACTCACACTGCTCTGCACATGGCATCCATTCAGACAACCCTCGTGCCTGAACCAAGGAATTAACAGGGAGACTTTGTGAGTGGTGTTCTTCTGAAAGTAGCAAGATTGGAATGAGCAAGAACAATCCTTCCATCCACAAGCAGAGGCACTCTGCCTCCTTCCTCTGTCTGTGCTGGGTGATAGATCATCGCTTAGCTTCCTTCTATGTCCTTGTCACTTTGTCCCATGTAACTATACTCCCAGGCCTGGGTGTGTGGGCGCAGATTATCAGATGTCTGCACATGGACCCAACAGTGGTAAACCAGATGGACAACCCTGAAAGGGGCTTTTGGCAGCATCTGTGCATGGTCATGGATCACTCTCTTCCCTTATGGCTGGCCTTCACACTTGCACAGTTAATAACCATCCAGGTAGGCCAATTCCAAACACAAGTCCCTTTTTAAAAAAATAATTTGTTTTACTTTGCATTTTTTAGCTTTTGTTTTTGAAATAATTCCAGACTTACAAAAAAATTACAAAAACTATACCAGGTACTCTCATACACACTTCACCCAGATTTAGTTTCAAGGAGCAAGAAGAATACATAGAGAATTCTCATATATCTTTTTCCCAGGGGCACCACCTATTACTTTGCCACATTTGCTGACTATTTTCTATCTCTTATGTTTTATATATATATAATTTTTCCTGAACCATTTGAAAGTAAGTGGCAAGCATCATGCCCCTTTCATTTTAACTTATACACTGTACTTCTCTTAATAACAGAATATTCTCTTATATAATTGCAGTACAGTTATCAATATCAAGAAATTTCACCTTGACACAATATTATTATCTAATGCACAGAACATATTCAGATTTTGCCAATTTTCTTGGTCATGTCCTCTGTACCATTTTTTTTTCCTTTTCAAGCATCATTGTTGCCTTTAATTGCTATACCTCCTTAATCTCCTTTAATTTGTAACTATTCCTTCATTTTCCTTTGTCTTTCATGAAGGACATGGAGATTTTTGGAGAGTACAGTACATTGTGCATTTTTAAAATATTTCTCAACTTGAGTTTACTGTGTTTCCTCATGATTAAATTCAGGTTATGCCTTTTTTGGCGGGAATATCACGGTCATATTGTGTCCTCCGTACATCACAGCAGGCAGCACAGGATCTCTGTTTGTCTCATGATTGGGATGTTAACTTTGGTCACTATATATTTTGTTTGAGTTTGACCTGGACATTAGGATTTTTTTTAAAGATTTTATTGATTTATTTGAAAGAGAGAGAGGGAGAGAGCACACAAGCAGAAGGAGCGGCAGTGGGAGAGAGAGAAGCAGACTCGCCGCTGAGCAGGGAGCCCGATGCGGGGCTTGATCCCAGGACCCTGAGATCATGACCTGAGCCAAAGGCAGATGCTTAACCAACTGAGCCACCCAGGTGCCCCTGGGACATTAGGATTTTTTAAAACTCTCCATGTCAAGCGAAGAATAAGACTCACTGCTCTGGACCAATTAAGTCAGATTTTGTGAGAGTGGGAAGCAGAATCTTTTCAAAGCTCTCAAAGATATCTGGATGTGTAGCCGGGGTTGAGAACCCCAGGCGTACTGTAGTCAAAGAAGAAAGCTGGAACTGCTCTGGCTTCCTCGAGAACATAGAGCGGATTAGTGGTGGGGCCATTACTGCTAACTCTAAGTCTTCCCTGAAGGAGTCACAAGTCAGACAGTTGACACCTTTTTCACCCGAGAGGGGACCAGAGAAGGTATTTTTATGCTTCCAGCCCAGAAAAAATGAGACAAGCAGACAGTTGTTCCTGTTGTTCCATTACTGACTGCCTCCATTCTACTCAAAGCAGGGCCCAGGAAGCAGCAATGTGGGCAGCAGACTCTTAGCCCACCCTCAGACTTGTCGGACCGGAATCTGAATTGTAACAAGATCTCCAAGTGTTCTGAATGCAAATTAAAATTTGAGAAGCACTGGGCCATGGCACAGGGGCTGTAATGCAGAAGCTGGCAAACCTTTAGACATTGTAGGTCATACAGTCTTTGTCGCAACCACTCATCCTGCCTTTAGAGCACAAAAGCAGCCAAAACCAATAGTGAGTGGGTGTGAGGATGTTTTCAGCAACAGGTAGCGAGCCAATGTGGCCCGTGGACCATAGTTTGCTGACCTCTGCACTAATACAATGAAACAGGATTGAGAGAAAATAAGGTGAACTCACAAAATTAGGAAATTAAAAAATTCAGATCCTAGCTCTGGCACCAACCAGCTTTGTGACCTCGAACATATTACATAACACCTCTGGGCCTCATCTGTAAATTGTATGAAGAAAACCCTACCACATAGGGTCAGGAATGATTAAGAAAGAAGGTACGTTGAAGGTGTGGCATGAAGAAGGCCCTCAGTAAAGGTCAGTTTCCTTGCTTCCTTCCAACTCTCCTTGTACAAATTCAATGAGTCTGCCAGTTTGCACCAGGGCACTGCAACACAGATAAGCCAAACATGCTTTTTTTGGTCCAAAATAGCATTTTAATCTGGCTCTGGAATGTTCTTTTGTTTGTATTTGATTATAAGAAGTCTGATCATCTGAAAATCTCCTATATGTCTAATCAAATAATGATGCCAAACTACAAAACCCAGCTCTCAAGAAGCAGAAAATCCATCAGCTTTATTCCTTCCCACATTGTCCCTTCTCTTTCCCTTTCTCTACAGCTCATTCTCTCTAGAAGATGAAAGGCACCTCCCCATCTAACCTCTTTCTCTATGCTCAGGTTTTTCTGACTCATAAGTTCCCTAAGGGAGAGGAGAAAATAGAAAGTGAAATGATTTTGCTTAAAAGACTTTGGTAAAGTAGGATGGGGGAAGGAGCTGTAGCTCCTGTTTAAGGATGAGATTGCCAAATACATTTAACAGGATGATTCAACAGGAGAGAAGAATGTCAAACAGGATTTAACAGTGTGCCCAGGACTGTCTACCAGGGAATAATGACAGCATCAAAGAGGAGGCAGTCAGTGAGCAGGGACATCGATGATGGAACATAACTCTGGACTAATTATAAAACAAGGGTCCATGCAGAAAGCTGATTGGCACCTTTTCCAAGCAGCTTGGAAGTCAGCAAGAAAATATAATTCTTATTGTAGTTGTCATTAAATTGGGAGCAGGAAGCTGATGGACAAACATATTGACAGACACAAAAATAAAACTTGATGAGGCCAGGAGAGTGATAAAACCTCACCTTAGAGGCTTATTCAGAGCAGCTCAAATAATCCCAATGTAGAACCCCAGAAAAATGGCCCATGCATGTTATTTGGTTACAGAGAGCTTACAATTTGGTGAGACATCTAATTGATTATAGGGCCACTCTAGGACAAGGAGCCATGGGGATTTCCCTTTAGGATGATAATTTGATCACCCGTGTTGTGCTTTTCTCTTTAACTCATGTGCATCAAAGGGACCAAGAAAATATAATAGAGATCTCTGGATCCCAGGAAGGGTACTATTCACATTTTGGAAATTCTGGGGAATGGGAGTGGAAAACCCTTACATATAACCATTACCATACACAAGGGTAGCAGTATTCTGAGCTCGGAGGGATATGGGAGTCAAGAGTGGGCTGTAAGAGAGAAAGACTTTGATCTTGATTTAAGAAGTGTACCAGGGTTGAAGACCATGGATCTCACTCTGAAGTTATATCTGGCCTGCATGCCTTCCTGAGGATAGAGAAGAGGTGTGGGAGAAGGGGTCTACCTTTAGGTTGTACATAACACAAAAAAGCATGTCTGTGACATTTCCTTTCTGCTCTTATATATAAGAATAAACAAATAAAAATCACCAGATGAAAAAATTTAGCAGTTTCAAGAGAAAGGAAATAGAGGTAAGGAATTAAGATAAATATAAATGTTTGTAATTACTATTTTCAATGATATTTCAGATGACATTGCAAGAAGATGTTAGGAAAAGAATATTCAATGTTAGGATAATATTGTTTCAGATAATAAACCCAATTGACACATGTTTAAAAACACTTTGGAGGCAGTCACTAGCAAGTTGGATCATGAAGGAAACTGAGAAACTGAGAAAAGCTGAGCTAAAAGCATGGTCCCAGAATTCAGAAGAAAAGGATAAAGATAAGAATATAATGTTACTCAGCCATCAGAAAGGATGAATACCCAACTTTTACATCAACATGAATGGGACTGGACGAGATTATGCTAAATGAAATAAGTCAAGCAGAGAAAGTCAATTATCATATGGTTTCACTTATTTGTGGAACATAAGGAATAGCATGGAGGACATTAGGAGAAGGAAGGGAAAAATGAAGGGGGTGAATTGGAGGAGGAGATGAACCATGAGAGACTATGGACTCTGAGAAACAAAGAGAGGGTTTTAGAGGGGAAGTGGGGTGTGGGGATGGATTAGCCCGGTGATGGGTGTCGAGGAGGGCATGTACTGCATGGTGCACTGGGTGTTATATGAAAACAATGAATCATGGAACACTACATCAAGAACTAATGATGTATTGTATGGTGACTAACATAACATAATAAAATTAAATTTAAAAAAAAGAATATAATGATGAGCAGAATGACAAGAGACATGGAAAAATGATCCAGAAGCTCCAACACACACAATATATGTCACACCAGAGGGTGAAATGGAGCACAAAGAAAAGCAAAATCAAAGAAATAATTGAATAAAAGTTGCCTAAGTTGAAGAAAAATTTGAATCTTTACCAGGAAATGGATCATCAACTATCTGATGTTATTAATAATAAAAAGAACAAAAGTCTTGCCTTTTAACAGGAAAAAAAAATCTATAGAGGGGAAAAAAAATCTCAAGGTAAAACCAAATTTCTCCTTTACTGCTCTGAACACTAAGTGAAAATGGAACTTTCCTATGAGATTTTGAGGGAAAGGTTTGCATACCTTTTGAGAGGTAAGAATTCTATACTCAGCCAAGCTATAATTTACAAATAAGAACCATGGTTTAATTTATTTCCTTTCTTTAAAAATAAATATTTTGAAAAGATTTTTATTTATTTATTTGACAGAGAGTGAGAGCGCACAAGCAGGGGAGCAGCAGAGGAAGAGGGAGAAGCAGGCTTCCCGCCGAGCAGGGAGCCCGACACGGGGCTTGATCCCAGGACCCCAGGATCATGACCTGAGCCAAAGGCAGACACTTAATGACTGAGCCGCCAAATAAAATAAATATTTTATTTATTATTTATTCTTTAATTTAAAGAATAACATGTTGCTTTAAAACAATCAGACAGAACAAACAAACAAAAAAGAAACCGAAGTTAACAAGTATTTCCTGTTTCTACCACCACAATCTGGACTAAGATCCAAGGGTAAGCATTTTTTTTTTTTCCTAACAGCTTTAATACGGTTTTGCAGCTTGGTAAGAGTGAAAAAACAAATTTTTTGAAAAATAATAAATATAATTAACATGATTATTAATGATGGTAATCTGGATGTAAAATCCCAGATTATCCTAATTAAAACTACTAGGAGGACAAGAGAACAAATAAACTGTAGACATAGCTAGACATAAGCCTACAGTTTGCAGCCTTCGTGGTGTACAAACAGTGGATACTATTCCCAATCACAATATAGAAAATGGACTATTTTAAATGTATTTCCTTTCTTTAAAAATAAATATTTTTTAATTAAAGAACTTGATTGCCTATTGAAAGAAAAATATCAAAACACTGAATATATATATATATATATTTATAAAAGATGCTAGAAAGCAACACCTGTGGGATATAACAAAAGAGGTGAAGAAGAAAATGTCAAGCCTAAAATCCTGTCATCATGGTGAATCTTATCTTCAGTGGCCAAAACTGAATGATTAAAAGCAATATTGTTTGTGACTGAACTAGTGAGGGGGCTGAGCTTCAGGGAGGTACAAGGTCATTCCTGGTGTTGGTCTTTTCCAGACCTGCTCCCTTACTGTCCCCTGTGGTCCAGTGATTGGGGCCCCACTCTAGAACTGTGTATTATCAAATTCACCATTATAAAGAAATTTTCTTGGGGTACCTGGGTAGCTCAGTCAGTTAAGCAGGCAGCCAATTCTATTTCATCTCAGTTCACGATCTCAGGGTCCTGGGATCAAGTCACCCCCCCCCCACCCATGCCCCTGCCCCATGGGACTCTGAACTCAGCTGGAAGTCTGCTTCAGGATTCTCTCTCCCTCTGCCCCTACCCCCTGCCCCCACCCATGTGCTCTCTCTCTCTCTCTAAAATAAATAAATCTTTAAAAAAATAATAAAAAAAGAAATCTCCCTGGTAAAAAAAATCCAAACCCAAAAAACTGGATGCCCAATTGGGAAATAGTGGTGTGCAATAATGTTGGGTGAGCACTACAGAACTGCAGCAATGGTCCTGTACTGTCTTTTCAAATACATAAATCACACTAACCTTTTCAAAATAAAAGAGTTTAAAGTCATCTTGACATGTCCTCTTTTAAATATAAAGAAGGGCTCATGTTTCCTGAGATGAGGGAATGTGGATGTGAGCATTCTCTATCTTTGCATCAACACAAGACAGAACTCCAATGCATCATTTGTTCAGGGAGAGTGTGGGAGCCAGAAGGAAGTTTAAAAACCACAGAGTTTGAAAAGAAGAAAGAATCACAGACTCTAGAGACAGAGTCCCAAGGTTTGGTCAAGGGAGGGATAAAAACACAATTGGCCACAGCAACAAATCAAATAACATACAGGAGTAAGTGTGTAATTCAAGATGATGCACATTCTTCACATTTTTTTTAATTTTATTTTATTATGTTATGTTAGTCACCATACATTACATCATTGTAGTGTTCCATGATTTATTGTTTGTGTATAACACCCAGTGCTCCGTTCAATACATGCCCTCTTTAATACATTCTTCACATTTTTGCAATTTCTCAAAACTTCCTTTATAATCTTATTTTATTTTATTTTTTTTTTTTTAAAGATTTTATTTATTTATTTGACAGAGAGACACAGCGAGAGAGGGAACACAAGCAAGGGGAGTGGGAGAGGGAGAAGCAGGCTCCCCGCAGAGCAGGGAGCCCGATGTGGGACTCGATCCCAGGCCCCTGGGATCATGACCTGAGCCGAAGGCAGTCGCTTAACCAACTGAGCCACCCAGGCGCCCTATAATCTTATTTTAGATACGCAGCTGCCCCCAACACCTACTGTCAGGAAAGTTTCAGATGTAGTCTTGTCTACATTACTATGAATCCAGAGCATCACCTCTGCCAGAAGCCTTTGCACTGCAAGTCTCTTTATTACAAAATTAAAATTCCTTAGAAAAATTCTGAGCACAGGCAAAATGAGTAGGAAAAGTATTTTGAAGAGCAGGAAATAGTTCCTAATTTGAAAACTCATGTCTACACAAAATCCTGCACATGGATGTTTATAGCAGCTTTATTCATAGTTGCCAAAAGCTTGGAAGCAACCAGGATGTCCTTTAGTAGGACAATGGAATATTATTCAACACTAAATAGAAATGAGCTATCAAGCCATGAAAAGACATGGTAGACCTTTAAATGCGTATTACCATGTGAAAAAAGACTATTTGAAAAGGCTATACACAGTCTGCTCCCAACAATACAACATTCTGAAAAAGGCAAAACTATGGAGACAGCAAAAAGCTCAGTGGTTGCCAGAAGTTAAAGGGAAGAGAGGGATGAATAAGGCAGAGCACAGAGGACTCTTAGGGCAGCGAAACCACTCATTACGACATTATAATGGTGGATACTTGTGCTGTAAGACATTTGCCCAAGTCCATGGAATGTACAACCCAACTGTAAATGGTGGACTTTGGATGATTATGATGTGTCAGTGTGGGTTCATCAGTTGCAACAAATGTACCCACCTGGAGGGTACATTGATGGTGGGAGAAGCTCAGCATGTGAAAATAAGAGATATGTGGGAACTCTCTGCATTTCCCACTCAATTTTGCGGCGACCCTAAAACTGCTCTTAAAAACAATGTCAATTAAAAAAAATTTCAAGTATCAGCAAACGAGCAAGAAAAGCATTTTAAAGAACCGGAGATACTTCCAAAAGCCTCTGCATTTACAGTGCTGGCAGCTACTTTGCTAAGGCTTCTCAACTCAGAGCAGTCACTGTGGCCACGGGGTCAACATGGGGTCTTCTGCTTTATCGGTTCAGGAATGTCAGCTTCGTAACCTTGAGTGCTTCTTTCTTCCCTCCTTCATGGAATTGTTGCAGTTATAGAAGAGTGCATATCCTGATAGAATAGCTCAATAAAGAGTAGTTACTGTGATTTTTGTCATTATTTAATACATCCCAGGAGAATTTCATGGGTTGTAATAGGGAAATTTGAAAAAAAAAGAAAAGAAAAAGCCAATTTGTTTTATGCCCACCACACACGTATGTATACATATACATACATATGTACATCCAATGTGTGTAGGTTTTTCATCCACCTGCCCTGTAGTTGGCTCATTAAAAATCCACTGCATTTGTGGAAATGCTTTCCCACAGAAAACCATCATTTATCAGACCTGATAAAATAGAAATGGTTCAGAACGAGACCTGTAATACTTTAGTCCTGTTCTCCTGACATGTTAATTTGTTCATCAATTTGTGTAAAGGATAAAAAGAAAGAAAGAAATAAGAAAAATTTTTAAAAATGTAAGTGGGGAAAGAAAATATGGTGTAGATTTTTGTGCACAAATAATAAAAGGATGGTTTTATGAACAGGAAAAAATTATATGCAAGCACAAAACACTTGTTACCTACAAAAAGGGGCTTTGTTTTTCTTTTTCCTTCATTAAACCTTTTGTTGCTATGGAAATTTCTTTGTGTTGAGGTTTTCAGTACTTGTTCAAAAACTTAAAAATATTTACTGATTATCATGCTCCAGAATTTGCATTTATTTTTAATATTTTTTTAGGAGATTGGGTTTTAAATACTGTGTTTTTTGAAATCAGGATTATTGTTTGACCATTTTGTTACTTACATTTCTCCATTACTTGCTCCAGCAAGCCTTATCTCCCGCATAATGGCCACTTTCTGAAGGGGTCCTAAACAAGCCTCAAGAAAAAACAGCCCAAATAACTTTATGATCCCATGCTCCAGCCCTGACATTTGCAAAATGCCATTGTTCTGATCTCAGTGCAGCAAAACAATGACAGTTTCAACTGAGCTTTCCTTCTACTTGGAAGAGAAAAACACATAACAAATAATTTGGACAATTTCAGATAGATTGAAGTTCTATGAAGACAAGGAAACACCGTAATAGTATAAAGAGGGACTCTGGGCAAGAGAAGAAAGCTTTTTAAGGGGGTAGGCAGGGAAATTTTGTGAGAGGGCAACACCTGAGTAGAACTTGACTGATAAAAAATATTCCAGGGAGAACTCCCTATGAATATAAAAGCCCTAGAGCTGAAATGAGCCTGAACTGTGTTCCGGGAAGATCAGCACAGCCATGATGGCGGGAGCACAGGGGAGCTTCAGGGAAGTAGTTCAAGATAACATGAACAAGATCACATTGGGCATGAATTTTATGCTGAACATAAAGGAAAACCATCAAAGAATTTTTAAATTGGGGAGCAAAACTTTCTTATTTATTTCACAAAATGTACTCTGGTACATAACAATGGATTCCAGAAGGAAGAGATATGCAAAACCAGGAAGGAGGTTATAGCAGTGGACCAAGCAACTGAGGAGAGAGAGTGAAAGAGGGTTAGCATTGGGTGTGATGAAAAGTGGTTAGTTAAGGGATACATTTCATAATGTTATGACATAGGACTGTGCTGAGGAACCAATGGATAATTTTTATTATTATTATTATTCAAGAAAAGATGAATTACATGAAATACATTTTCAAAATTAACAGGGATAATATTGTGATTTTTCCCCCTTTGTTTTTATTTCAATTCCAGCGTTAACATACACTGTGTTAACAGTGTTAACGTACAGCGTTATATTAGTTAGATGAATGGATAAAAATGACATCACACACACACACACACACACACACACACTGGAATATTATTCATCCATAAAAAGGGATTTTTTCCTTTTTGATTATTAACAGGTATTTAATATTAATTAATTCTTGCATTTCTAAAATTGTATCTCCTTGGTCTTGCTTTATTAATTCCTTTGAAGTACTATACATTTCCTTAGATTTCCTTAGATTTTTAAATTTATATGTATAATTGTGATTGACTTATAATTTTTATCTGTATAGGATTTTTAAAACAATATTTATGCATGCTTTAGAATTTAGAAACTTTCTGTTTTTATGCTCTGGATTAGAATATTTCATATGGCTTTAAATGATAAAGTTCCTTACTGGTTTGGTAGAATTCCCTTGTGAAACTATTTGAACCTGGTGCTTTTTGTTTAGAGGTAGCTCAATAACAACATTTTGAATTTCTTCTGTGGCAATTAGTCTGTTTAGGATTATTTCTACATTTTCTAGAGTCAATTTGCTAATTTATATTTTCTTAGAAATGTAACCACAGCAAAGGAAACTATCAATAAAAGTATTTTTATTTCCAGGTATATTCTGATTTCTAAGTATTATCATAATTTTCCAGGAATACTTGTTTTGACTTTTTTCCTATTTCAATATTTAATTTCTAGTTTTGTTGTGACCAGAGAATATTGTCTGTAGCTTTCTACTTTGGGGACTTAACTGATGTTTCATCTGTGGTCTAATACACGGTCAGTTTTTATGACTGTCTCATGAACTCTGTCTTTTGGTTCAGATTTCAACATGTGGTTAAAAATGGGTATTTCTTTTTTGTATATGAATCTGCCATGTTTTTTACTTTCTTTATAGAAAATATTTATATATATATATATATATATATATATATATATATATATATATCAGTTCTCCTAGCTACACTTGTGAGTACATTCCCATTCTCTAAAGAAGAGGGTCTGAGGTAAAGATAGAGTTGTCAGGTCCCTAAGGATACCAATTTGACTGTTCCATGGGGAAAAAAAGAAAAAGTGGAGGGCACATAGCAGATATGTTTACCTAGATCTAAAAGTATGTATGCCAAGTCCAGACTTACATGATCAGATGTGTTCCTATATTGGATACTACTCTTAAAGCTACTGTATCTTCAAACCTTAGCATACTATTCAGTTTTATAAAAAAATATAAGGACTCTTTCTATGCACTATATAGAAATATCTCCATGAGAAATGTAGTGAAGAAAGCTAGGTGAAATACAATGTATATAATATGTGTAAAAAAAGGAAGGGAAGAGAAAGAATTTCTATTTGTAATAACTTGTATAAGCATAATGAAATTCTAAAATGACCGTCTGAAACTTTGGAAATTGATGTGAAAGTGGGGAGAAATGCGTAGCAGAAATACTTTTTCATTATTTACTTTTATAAAAATTTTAAGCTATATGAAAGTTGTACCTGATCAAAAATTTAATCAATGCATTAAAATCAATATCATAAAGGACTAATAAGTCCACAAAAAATGCATCTAAGTATTTCCCGGGATCCAAAGAACCCCAATTTGAGAAATTCTTGTTTTTCAAGTTTGTTTTTTATAGCAATACATGGACATGAAAAATATTCACAGAGTACAAAACTGAAAGTTAACTTTCCATCATGTTGTCAGAAATATCTCTGTGCATAACTACCAGCTTTCTGGGTGTGTGTTTGTGTATGTGCTTGTGCATACATTGTATATGGGTACCTGAACATTTTATGGGTTGGAATTGACAACACTTGCAATTCTTTTCATAATTTTCAGTCTCTGCTGGATTTCTACTTCTAAGTAAACTTTAGTAATTTGTGTTTTCAAAACATATTATCACTTTAATCCGAATTTTCAAATTTGCTTTATAGATTTCTTTGTAATAGACTCCTATTATCTTTTTAAAGCCCTGTGCATGACAATATATCTATTTCTTTTTTTATCTCCATCCTGGTATATTACTGCTTTATCTTCTTTTAGCTTAATAATCAACAAGCTTCCTTAAAGTGCATTTTCTTTTTTTTTTTTTTAAAGATTTTATTTATTTTTATGACAGAGAGAGACAGCGAGAACAGGAACACAAGCAGGGGGAGTGGGAGAGGGAGAAGCAGGCTTCCCGCTGAGCAGGGAGAGCCCAATGTGGGACTCGATCCCAGGACCCTGGGATCATGACCTGAGCCGAAGGCAGATGCTTAACGACTGAGCCACCCAGGAGCCCTAAAGTGCATTTTCATAGCAGTATTTTCAATAATACAGCTGCTACATAAATTTGCCAATTCTACTCTTTGTTTCTATTTTCTAATTTATTAATATCTACCATATCATGTATTATTTATTTTTCCTTTCCTTAAATTTAATTGGTTGTTAGTTTCTTGAGTTCAGACTTAATTTGTTTTTATTTCCAATTATAATTTTATCATCATTAAAACATATGAATTAATTTTTGATGACATTTTATTATATTGTATCATCGCTTGCTTAAGAGAACAACTTTAAATTTTCCATATGGTTAAAATATTGGCCTAACTGTATTGTGGTCAAATGATAACTTTATGTTTTGACTTTGAAGAAGCTACCAAGGTTTTCTTTGTGGCCTACAAAATAATTAATAGGATTCACTCTCTGCTTATAGGATAAGATCTTTGATATAAATATATACTAAATGAAGCCTTACAATTATAATTTTTAATAATTTTGCCTAATATTTCCTATTTGATTTTTCACAGCCTGGACAATGTCTTTAAGAATTTAAACTCTAATTATTTTTTTAAAAGATTTTACTTATTTATTTGAAAGAAAGTGAAAGAGAGAGAGAGCAAGCATGAGCAGGGGGCAGGATCAGAGGGAGAGGGAGGAGCAGACTCTCCACTGTGCAGAGAGCCCGACGCGGAACTCAATCCCAGGACCCCGGGATCATGACCTGAGCCAAAGGCAGATGCTTAACCAACTGAACCAGCCAGGCACCCTGAATTCTAATTATTATTTTATTAATTTATATTTTGAGACGAACAGAAATTTCCATACTATATAAACCATTAGATGAAAGCAACTGCTCTCTTAAGAACTTGATCTCAGTGAGAACAAGCAGTACCTTAACATGGGGACAGATCATCAGATGACTCAAGGATAGAGAACACTACTTTGATATTGATTATGTTCTCTCTTATGTATTCCTTATTTTTTTTTTTAAGATTTTCTTTATTTATTTGACAGAGAGACACAGCTTGAGAGGGAACACAGGCAGGAGGGAGTGGGAGAGGGAGAAGCAGGTCTCCCGCAGAGCAGGGAGCTGGATGTGGGGCTCCATGCCAGGACCCTGGGATCATGACCTGAGCCGAAGGCAGACGCTTAATGACTAAGCCACCCAGGCGCCCCGTATTCCTAATTTTTTATCAAATTTTACCATCCAACTATGTATCTACCAAAAAAAGATTTCTATGCTTTCACATATGATTAACTTATTTCAAACAATTACCAATAAAATATAATCCCAACACAAGGAGAACCCTAAAATTGAACATTCTGGGAATTTACACTTGATTTTAACATGTTTGTATAAATGGCCACTCTTTCTTAACAAAGATTTTAAGAGGAATGCATATTCAGAATCACGAACTGAAATATACCGCAAATAGCACCTGCAATTTCAAAGCAACCAAAGCTTCATTTTGTGTATGGATATCAGTGAAAGGACAGATGGTTAACACACTCTTTCAACCACACTACCACTTACAGGGCATTATCTTTGACAATGACAGGCACTAATACAATCAATTTTACCTTTGCGTATTATGTGAATGTTCTCTTTGTCAAAAAACTAAACTTCAGTTGAGGCAACACGGAAAAAGTCAATTCTAGGTCCTTTTTAAAAAATCAAATAAATGAAGAAAATGAATGGCTATTGTATTTTCAGGCCATGTAAGCACTGGCTTGTAGAAAAGATATTCTATATATCTGTTCAGGAGTATTGCAGCTCTTGGTTTTTTGTTTTTGCTTTTGCTTTTTTTAAAGATTTTATTTATTTATTTGACAGAGAGACAGACAGTGAGAGAGGGAACACAAGCAGGGGGAGTGGGAGAAGCAGGCTTCCCACTGAGCAGGGAGCCCGATGTGGGGCTCGATCCCAGGACCCTAGGATCATGACCTGAGCTGAAGGCAGACGCTTAACGACTGAGCCACCCAGGCGCCCCTATTGGAGCCCTTGTTAAAATGGTTCTGTGATGATAAAGAACCAAGCCTGAAAAAGACTCTTCATAGAATTATAAGATGTTATATATAGTAGGAATACCAAAGATCATTTGAAATGTATCAGTTAAGTTCATTACAAGAAACAGATGGCATGTCTAAAATAGGATAATTCCAGCAGAGTTTTTAAAAGGCACTAATTGGCAAAGGCATGGGAAATATGTAGGGAAATGATGAAGGATGATGCAGTACCTTGGAGTTAGTAATAGTGAGATGCATTTAGTTCCCCCTAAGCCTGAATAAATAAGGGGACTTGCATGTTAAAGAAGGCTTATATGGAGACTACCAACTTGGGAAGTGTTATGAACTCAACTGATGGACATGGCCAGCTTAATAATAGTACAGGGAGGGAGCTAAGAAAATAAACACCTAACCTACCTCTCTTCCCTTTTCCAATCTCCTGCTAGGGCTACCCATAGGCCAAACCCAACTGGGAATCAGAAAGCCAAGGGATCTATACATGTTATTTATAAAAGTCAACCTCCTAGGAAAAAGAGCCAAGTGCAGAAGCCAAAGGCATACCTAGAAAGGTCAACAAAAGATGTACAACACATGACCCAGTGATCTAAACTTTTAGATGAATACTTTGAGCCTAGTTGAGGAAGTGACTTGCTCAGGTTCAACAAGCAAGTTAAAATCAGAACTAAAACCAGAGACTCCCAATCTAGTTCCCATTTCATGGTAGTCAGCTGTGTCCTACTTGCAAAATATCTTGCTTTGGGGAAACTGTCGTGATCGGAAAGGCTCTGACGAGGCTCCTGTATCAAAAAGACAAAGTAAGTACATGTAGCCTTTTCTCCCTTCATTCTGGTGTTCAATCACTGTGTTACAAACCACCCCCAAAATTACAGCACTGAATGGCAACAATTTTTTCATGCTTATGGATTCTGTGACTCAGAAATTTGGACATGAAGCAGCAGAAGTGACTTTTTTCTGATGCACAATATTTGGGGGCTATCCAGGAAGTCTTGAATAACTGCTTAATAATGAAATGGCTGAATGGCTGGTATCATCTGAGGACTTCCTCATTAATGTGTCTACTATTGAGGCTGGGATGACTAGGAGGTCAGGCTAGCTGGGACTAATGAGCAGAGCATCTATACATGATCTCTCCATGAGGCTTGGGTTTCTCAGTGCAGGTGGACAGATTCTAAGTGGGAGAATCCTGAAAGGAGCATCTAAAGAGCGAGTTTTCCAAGAAACCAAAGCAAAAGCAGCCTTGCTTCTTGTGAACTAGCCTTGTGACTTACACTCTGTCTGTTATGCTAAATTCTTTGGGTTACGAATGAGTGACTAAGGACAGGTCATATTCAAAGGGAAGGGAATTACATACCAACTCTTGATGGGAGAGTAGCAAGATCACCGTGCAGAAGAGCATGTGGGCTAGGAGATATTGTTGTGGACGCTGTAGGAAAATATAATTTTCCTCATCTTCCAAAGACAACATTTAAATAAAAGCAAAGAAATTTAAAAGTATGAGTTGATAATTGAATAAGAGACTAGAGTTAGGAGTCATCTGAGGAAAGAAACACCAAAAAATTTTTGGTAGAAAGAAACGGAATAGAAGAGCCATAACTGATGGCGTAGAGTACATAAGCCCACATCTAGTAAATGCAGAGAAGACAAACCCACAAAGATGCTATTCTGTCTCTAGAAGTACAGAGAAGCACAGGACTCAGAAATGCCAGGTAAAAACAGGAGTGTGGGCTGTGCAAATGGGGATATTAATTTTCTGAGCATGTAATTGTCAATACTCCTGTCAGGCTGTATAGAAAAATTCATGTAAACTAGTCATTTATGTGTCTGATCTTTAAAAAAAAAAAAAAAATCATGTTTTTGCCTCAGGAAATCGAGCAGCTACAAAACAAAGACACTAAAATTCTGGCAGTTAGCTCCCCACCCAATTACCTAAAACAAACTCTTTCAGAAAATATTGGAGTAAGGAACATTTCTCAATTTACTTGAAGGAGCTAACATGAATCTGACACTAAAACAAAGGAATAATATTACAACAAAAAAAGATTGAAGATCAACATCCTCAAGGAACATGGATACAAAAGTTCTAAATCTAACTAGGAAATCTAACTTAGAAGTATATAAAGAATATAATACACCATGAAGAACTGGGGTCTATCTCAGGAAAGCTAAGTAGGTTCAATTATTTTAAAACTCAATTGATACAATTCCTGTAATAAACAGAATAAAGGAAAAAATCATGATATCTCAATACCTATAGAAAAAGCACTTGATAAAACCTAACATCCTTCATGATAAAGACTTCAGCAAACTACTTATAGAATAAAACTTTCTCGGGGTGCCTGGTGGCTCAGTCAATTAAGTGTCCAACTCTTGATTTTGGCTGAGTTCATGATCTCTGGGTTGTGAGATCAAGCCCTGCACTGGGCTTCACATTGGGCATGGAACCTGCTTAAGATTCTCTCTCTCCCTCTCCTTTTGCCCCTCCCAACCTCCCCTCTAAAAAAAAATAAAGAAAATAAATAAAACTTTCTCAATTACAATAAAAAGAATCTATTAAAAAAAAACCTCCAGAAAATACCATGCTTTTTATGTTGGAAGACTGAACATTTTACCCATAAGATTGGAAGGAAGGGAAGTAGGTCTATTTTCAGCAGTCTTACACAAGATTGTACTGAAACTTCCCCACAAAATCTCTAGGCGCCAGAGTCTTCCCTGATGAATCCCTACAAACATTTAAAAAAATAACACAAACTCTTCCAAAAAATTGAAGATGTCTCATTCTGTAAGTCCAGCCTTCCTCTAATACCAAAACCAAACACAGAAAAAGAAAATTACAGGCTAACATCAATCATAAGCACAGATGTAAGAAAGTCATTTAAAAATTAGAAAATTGAATCCAAGAACATATAAATATGATAATACATCATAATCTAGTCAGTTTTGTTCCAGGAATACAAGATGGGTTTAACATTTGAAAACCCATTAATGTAATGCACTGTGTTAAAAGAATAAAAAAAGAAAAAAATATTATCATCTTGATAGATACAGAAAAAGCATTATACAAAAGTCAACATCCATTCCTGATTAAAACTCTCAGCAAAGTGGAAATGGAAGGGAATTTCTTCAACCTTATTAAGAGCATCTATGAAAAACCTCAACTAATATCACACTTTATGGTGAAAAACTGAGTATTTCCCCCCAAAGATTATTAACAACAAAAAAGGATTCCATTATCAGCACTTCTATTTAATATTGCATTGGAGGTTTTAGTGCAAGAAAATGATGTAAAAGTCATCCGGATTGGAAAGAAAGAAGTAAAACTGTCTTATTTGTAGAAGATGTTGATCTACAAAGAAAATCCTATGGAATCTATAATAAAAAGCTACTAGCATCAGTAAGAAATTTCAGCAAGGTTGCAGAATATAAGAACTATATCAGAAATCAATTTTATTCCTAAATCCTACCAATGAATTATCAGAAAGTTGAATTAAAATAATACCATTTAACAACAGCATCAACACATAAAGTTCTTAGGGACACACACATGACAAAAATTGTGAAAGATAGGTTTGCAGAAAAAACCACAAAATATTGCTTAGAGAAATTAAAGCAGATCTTAACACATGGAGAGAGATGCCATGTTCACAGATCAGAACACCCAATATTTTTAAGATGTCATTTCTCCAAATCAATCTATATTTTTACTGCAATCCCACTCAAAATCCCAATAAGAACTCTGTAGAGATTCACAAGCTGAATATGAAATTCGCTTGGAAATGCAAAGCAAGGACATAGAACATCTCTACAACTTTTAAAAGAACAAAGTTGGAGAACAGATGTTCAATGTCATTAGTCATTAGGGAAATGCAAATTAAAATCATAATTATATACCACTAAATACTTACTAGAATGACTGAAATTAAAAAGACTCAATATATCAAGCCTTGGCAAGAATGTGAAGGAGCTGGAACTCTCATTCCACTCCTAGGTGTTTTCCTAAAAGAAAAGTATATACTCATGCAAAGACTTTTATGAGTGTACACAATAGCTTTATTTGTAATAGTCCAAACTGAAAACAACCCAAATATCCATGAAAAGTGAACAGTAAACAAAATGCAGTATATTCATATAATAGAATACTACTAACCAGTAAAGCAGAATGAATTATTGATACACACAATAACACAAATGAATCTTAAAATAATTAACTTGAATGAAATAAACACAAAAATTTTTCATGCCTTATGATTCTATTTATATAAGGTTGTAGAAAATGAAAACTAATCTATAATAACAGAAATAGATCAATGGTTTCCTGAGGAAGGGAGTTGCCTGAAGAAATGTATTCCAAGAGGGCACAAAGAAACTTTTGGGGTAACAGGTATATTACCCACATTGTAGTGATGATTTTTTGGGTGCATGAATTGTCAAAACTTATCAATATGCACACTTGAAATATGTACAGTTTATTGTATGACAATATTACCTCAATAAATTTGCTTTAAAAAAATTATTAGCAACTGAATAGGCAATGAAACCCAGGGAGAAAATATTCCAAATACGTATATCTGAGAAAGGATTTGTAGCCAGAATATATTTAGCTTAAAAATCTCATACCTTCTAAAAGGAAAAAAAAAGTTTAAAAAATTTTTAAATAGGCAAAAATTTAACAAAAGAAGATACCTAAATGGCTAATGCTAAGCACATAAAAAAGATGCTCTATTTCATCACCACAGAAATGCAAATTAAAACCACAGGAGATCTGACTGTATACCTACTACAATGACTACACTAAAAACACTGAAGATCCAAGGTTAGCAAAGACATAAAGATACCTGAGATCTCCCACATTGCTGGTGGGAGTGTAAAATGATAATAATATTGCGAAAGTGTCTGGAAGTTTCTAAAAAAGTTATCTTTTTTGGGTGGGAGAGGGAGTGGGTGGGAGAGGGAGAAGCAGGCTTCCCGCGGAGCAGGGAGCCCAATGCGATGCAGGGCTTGATCCCAGGACCTTGGGATCATGACCTGAGCTGAAGGCAGTTGCTTAACGACTGAGCCACCCAGGCGCCCCTCTCCTAGGAATTTTCTTAAAAGAGATAAAAACGTCTGTGCACAAAGAGTCTTTTTATAAGAACGTTCCTAGCAGGGTTTTTGTTGTTGCTCTTGTTTTACATAAAACATTTCGAAGTTTATTTTCTAAACATGAACATAGGCAGAATTGGGATATTTGAGAAAATTTGAAAATTTTCCTTGTTCAGTTTTCTTTTTTAAAATTGAGATATAATTGATATACACCCTTATATTCATTTCAGGTGTACAACATAATGATTTGATATTTGTATATATCATGAAATGATCACCACAATACGTCGAGTTAACATCCATCAACACACATTACTTTTTTTTCTTGTGATGAGAACTTTTAAGATCTATTCTTTTAGCAACTTTCAAATAAGCAATACACTATTATCAACCATGGGCACCATGCTGCACATTACAGCTTCATGACTTGTTTTATATCTGGAAGTTTGTGCCTTTTGACCTTCTTCACCCGTTTTACCCAACCCACTCCCACTCCCTCCTCTGGCAACTACCAATCTGCTCTATGTATGAAGTCAGGCTTTTCGTTCTTTCTTTCTTTCTTTCTTTCTTTCTTTCTTCCTTCCTTCCTTTCTTTCTTTCTTTCTTCCTTTCTATCGTTCTTCCTTCCTTTCTTCTTTCTTTCTTCCTTTCTTTCTTTTTTTGTTAGATTCAACATATAAACGTCAGCACATAGTACTTGTCTTTGTCTGACTTATTTCACCCACCATAATGCCCTCAAGGTCCATCTATATTGTTGTAAATGGCAAGAGTTTCTGCTTCTTATGGCTGAATAATAAAATAGTGGAATATTATTTTAATTCACAATATTCCAGAATTGGAAACAACCCAAACGCCTATCTGTAGGAAACTAAATAAACCAATTGAAATATATTCATACAATGACATATTACTCAACAAGGGTTCCTCGGTGGCTCAGTTGGTTAAGCCTCAGACTTGATTTCAGCTCAGGTCATGATCTCAGGGTCAAGAGATTGAGACCTGCGTCGGGCTCCATGCTGTGAGTGGAGCCTGCTTTCTCTCTCCCTTTCCCTCTGCCCCTCCCTCCCTCACACTCTCTAAATAAATAAATAAATAAAATCTTTTAAAAAAGAAATATCACTCAAAAATAAACAGAAATATACTACTGAAATATGCAATAATCATGAATGAATCTCGAAAACATGCTTTGCAAAAGGAGCTAGGTATAGGAGTACATTCTGTGTGATTTCATTTAAGTAAGGTACTATAATAAGCAAAACTCTTCTATGGTGTTAGAAATCAAAAAGTGGCTGCTTGTAGCAAGTGCGGGCAGGGGTTGACCCCGGAACTTTGTGGGGGACAGACATACATATTCTATATCTTGTTTTGGGTAGTGTTGTGTGAGTGTATATTAGTTAAAGTTCACCGAGCTGTATGTAAATAGACCTTAGTTGAAATAAAGAAGAACAACCAGTGGGGCGCCTGGGTGGCTCAGTCGGTTGAGCGGCTGCCTTCAGCTTGGGTCGTGATCCCAGAGTCCTGGGATTGAGCCCCACATCGGGCTCCCTGCTCAGTGGAGAGCCTGCTTCTCCCTCTCCCTCTGCCTGCCTCTCTGCCTTCTTGTGCTTTCTCTCTCTCTCTGTCAAATAAATAAATAAAATCTTTAAAAAAAAAAAAAAGAAGAACAACCAGTGAGTTAATTTCCAAATAATAATGCAAAAGAATATCCCGAGAGGAAATGTGTCTCTAGGTAGTGTCTTTAGATAAAATAGCCCAGTGACAACCCAAAACAATGGATTCCAACCCCAGCCAAACTATCATTCAAACAAACAAACAAAAAGCTCTTTCACATATGAAGTGACTCAAAAATGCTTTTCTTCCCCCATTCATTATTGGGGAGTTGGTTGAAAATATTCTCTAACAAAATAAGAGAATAATTAAGAAAGAGGAAGACATGGTATCTTTAAAAACAGTGAATCCAAAATTGGAAAGTAATAAAAGAAAGCTTTCAAAGTAACAGTTTTATGGATGTATAGAGAGCAATTTATACAGATTGGGGGATGAGAAGGAAGAATTTCAAGAGGGAGTTGTTTGGGAAAGAGGCGGCTTCTTGATATGTGTAATTTAGAACAACTTAAGGGGTGATAAATGTTAACTGTGTATGAAAAAAATTAAAGCAAACAATCTCACAAGTTTTAAGGAATATAGCCCCTTACATGCCCAAGTAAAGAAATACAGAATGGAAACATTCTGGTAGAAAGCATGGTATTCATTTAAACATGGATTAAACAGTAAATAACTGTAATAGTTCCTAATGTCACTTTATTTTATTTTTTTTAAAGGACAAGGAGCACAAGTCGGGGAGAGGGGTAGAGGGAGAGGGAGAGAGACAGAGAGAGAATCTCAAGCAGGCTCCACATTCAGCACAGAGCCAGATGCAAAGGCTCGATCTCACAACCCTGATGTCGTGACCTGAGCCAAAATCAGGAGTCCAAGGCTTAACCTACTGAGCCACCCAGGTGCCCCCCTAATGTCACTTTAAATAATTTTCCCTTGCTTTTAGAAGAATCTTCTAGAATCTACTCTTTCTTTTATTAAAAATAAATAACTGAAATTCAGCAAATGTTTCAGCTTCAAATCAGCTTGTTTTCCTTCTGTTTAATTCATGTAAAAATTAAATTTAATACCTTCTTACCAAAAATATTATATTATGTAAAGTATCATCCCATTGTTATGGAAACTATTTCTCAGACTCTTTACTTAACCATAGACCCTTCCTCATGTATATATGCACAGAGAACTGCCGGGAATTATGCTTAACTGATGTTCATTGTATGAACTCAGTGGTAGAATTTGGGTGACTTTTTTTTTTTTAATTCTCATCCTTATACATTTTTATAATGATTGAATTTTCACAGTGAGAATATATCATTTCTATAAAGACAATGAAGAAAACAGCTTTGATAAAGGAATCTTCACAAAAGTGTGGTAATGTATTACAGCCTAAGGCTACATGGGGTGCTGTCATTTTAGCAGGAAAAATTCAGAAGCCAAGGTGCACATGGGAGCTGGCTAGCTGCTCACCTCTCTTTACCTCTGTACCTCAAAGGCTTGGCAGTTGCCCTTGCAGCGACGGCCTCTTATCCCTCATGCCCTTCCTTGGAGCAAACTGTCAGACCACAAAACACTATAGCCAAGGTACTTGGTGTGACCAAACAACTGCTTAGTTGTTCTCAATTCCAACAAAATTCAGAGAGATATGGGTGTAAGGCAGAAGAGCAGAAGCATAGGGACCTCTGTCAGTTATCATCTTAACAGGGATTTGGTAAGAATAAGAATCAAGTTTTGGATAATCACTTGGGAAGGTCAAGTCCAAGAAAGGATGGAAGAACTGCAGACAAGGAGGGTAATGATGTCACATGCTCATTCATTCAGTGCATTCCATCCTTATCTATCAACTGGTAGTTTTTGAGCACCTGACACTGTGTCTACTGTTGGGTATGTAGAGTAAACAGGGTAGACCTGTTTCTTGCCCCCTTCTCACTTCAATTTAGTGGGAAAGAGAGAAAAGAATCAAGTAAATAATTGAAGATTGTGGTCAGTGCTCTAAAGGAAACAAGCAGCAGTTGTGATTAAACTGGGTGATTAACATAACATAATAATAAAAAAAAATAACAGGGTGGGGGCGCCTGGGTGGCTCAGTCGGTTAAGCATCAGCCTTTGGCTCAGGTCATGATCCCATGGGCCTGGGATCGAGCCTGCGTTGGGCTCTCTGCTCAGCGGAGAACCTGTTTCTCCTTCTCCCTCTGCCCACCACTCAGCCTCCTTGTGTTCTCTCGCTCTGTCAAATAAATAAATAAAATCTTAAAAAAGAAAATCACAGGGTGAACAGAGAAGGTCTGTCTGGGAAGAGGTAATCATTAGATGTGATGGAGTCAAGTGCTTTCCTTGCAAAAAGTGCGGAGACTCGAAGGTAGGAAGGGGTTTGGTGAACTCGAGGACCTGACACAAGTGAGGAAGGGGGCCAGTGACCACCTAGACCAGCAGCAGCACCCAGAGGCAATTTGTGAGCTGCACCATTTTGCAAAAGAGGCCTCAAGTTCTAGCTTCAATGCTATCTTAGGGGACATGTCCTCAGAGGTTGCTGTAGTGGGTTCAGTGATGATCCTCCAAAAGATATGTCCACCATATCCTGTGAATGTGACCTTATTGGGCATAAAAAGGTCTTTGCAGATATAATCAAGCTAAGGATCTCCAGATAAAACCATCCTGGATTAGGATGGGCCCAAACCCCATGACCAACATCCTCATTCTGACAAGAGGAAAGATAAGAGGAAAAGGCACAGAGAAGACCATGAGGTTGGAAGGAAATATGCATATGCTGCTCTTAGCCACAGAAGGCCTAGAACCACCAGAAGCTGGAAGAAGAAAGGAGGATGCTCCTTTATAGCTTTCAGAGGGAGCATGACCCTGCTGACACCTTGATTTTGGACTCTGACATCCAAATCTATGAGAAGATAAATTTGTGTTGTTTTAAGCCACCCAGTTTGTGGTCATTTGTCATAATCCCCCTATAAAACTAATATGGTTGCCAAGGTTTTCACCTGTTTTCCCTTCTTTCTCAGAATGATAAGAGGGAAACAGACAAGGTTTCCTAGAACTTGAGGTTTGGCTTGACCCACCCACCCATCACAAGGGCACTAGCTTTGTCCCAAAGGCACAGCCCAAGGCTGCTTAACCTGGTTTATCAAACCCTCTTGCCCAGTGTATTTCACAGAGATGTAGTTGTCTCTGGCTATTGTAGATGTTTGGCTCTTGAGACGCTGTACTGTTCTGGGATCCTGATATTCCCTTTTGGCCATCATGTAAACAATCTATATTAAATCTCTCAGGAAAATGGGTTTTCCTTCTGCATTGATGTATTTTGTTTTATACATCTTCCCATCTCCTGTGGGGGGATGTCCGTCTTTGACTTTAGACGTGTCCAAGTCAGTCTCACCTCAGGAAGAAGGATTCCAACTTTAGGATCTGAAAGCAGAGTTTTCAACTCCAATTCTATGAAGTGGCATCTACCTCCCCAAAAGAGAAGAAATCACTTTTAATGCTTCCATGCGCCATTCTACCTAAAATCTTCTTATTCCAGCTGGCTGGCTTTCGAGAGCTCTGTTCTTCTCTGGGAACCCACCAAGGAGTGCTTCCCATTGCAGAGACATACAAGGGGCCTCAGGCACAGTTTCTCAGCCCCTCCCCGCCAAGGCGGTCAGGAGTCGCTTGGTGGCGGAACAGCCTTCTGTGGAACACAGCGAAAGACAGAGGTGTAGAAAGTCCTCTCTTCTAGTAGTGGGGGGAGGAGGTTAGTCCGCCTAGTAAGACACTGTCTGCCTGGCTGGAAGGAGGAGTCTGTCACCATGAATGAGGCTGCACACAGAGCCAAGAGTGGTTCTATCCTAGGTAAAGAAGGGTGGGGCAGAACCTCGCAGGATGTAGCCTGGGCTCTAAAGCCCCGACTCCGAGAGGGAGGGAGCGAGAGCAAGAGAAGTGAGGTGACTGTAGGCAGAGAGGATGCCACAGACAGAAGGCGAGGAAGGCTGTCTCCACAGCCCAGTCCTCAGTGCCAGCCTCTGTGTCATGGTGGTAAGCCAGCTAGATTCCAGGCACCGGAGCCAAAGCCAAGAGAAGCCTAAAGTCTTTGCATCCTTTTCACCTGGGCTATTGGTCTCTATGTCAATGTCAGGGTCTTGCTCACCCACCTTCTCTGTGTGTTGAACCTTAACCAGACCAAATGTTAGAACCGTGAACAGAAAGTCACCTTTAAGACAATACAGTAAGATGTCAGCTCACCTAACTGTCCTCTGAAGTTTTTGGGCCCAGCTGTTGTTGATAACATAGAACACCACCAATCCAAACCCCATCAGAGAGAGTACTCTAAATTTCTTGCCTTCCCTTCACCTTTTAAGAAGTTCCCAAACCTGGCTGCTCAGCAGAATAACCTGGGAGAGCTTTTTAAATTACAGATGACCAAGCCTTACCTTTACTTGAATACCTGTGAGTAGGACCTAGAAATACACATTTTGAACACACAGTCCCCCCATGTCCTGATATGAATTGTCCAAGGGGAACTGGGTTTTGGGAATACCTGGTATATTCTACTGCAGTGGCCTTGGGACAGAGACCTTGTATCAGTCCTGTTTCCACACCCACCCTTGGCCCAGTGCGTAGAACATGGGAGACCCCACAAGTGCTTTTTGGCCTGAACTGAACTAATGAACACATATCCAAAGGACAGACAGGATGCTGTGGGGAACACCTGCAAGAATCAGTCACACCAACCACAGGGCATTTAAGTGGAATATCAAAAGATACACAGAAGAATGGCAGGCAAACTGGTGGGGGCGGGGGGGGATGATAAAGAACTTCCTCAACAAGAAGTGTTTTCCAAAAAGGGATGTGGAAGAAGGTGGAGCACCTGAGTCTGGGGGTGGGCTCTGGGGGAGACCCTGCCTGGCTCTTCCTCATTAAAAACTAAAATATGTGAGGCCGGCTCAGCCAGGAGGAACCCCTAGGTTCAGCCACAGAACTGACTGTGGGAGGCTTGTCACCCCTGTCTTTCTTTCTTTCTTTTTTTTTTAGATTTTAATTATTTATTTGCCAGAGAGAGAGAGAGGGAGAGTACAAGCAGGGGGAGTGGCAGGCAGAGGGAGAAGCAGGCTCCTCACTGAGCAAGGAGCCGGATGTGGGAATCAATCCCAGGACCCTGAGATCATGACCTGAGCCAAAGGCAGATGCTTAACTATCTGAGCCACCCAGGCGCCCCCATCCCTGTCTCTCTTTGACCTCTTCAACCCTCAGACTTCTCCAGTGCCATGTGGCCATGACACCTTCTAAGTGAAAAACCCGTTCTGTTCTTCCTCCCTCCCTCCTTCCCTCCCTCCTTCCCTCCCCCTACCCTTCCTTCTGTCCTTTCTTCCTTCTTTCCTCTTTCTTTCTTTGTTTCTCTCTCTCTCTCTCTCTCTCTGGCTTTCACCCCTGTCCCCCTCACTTGTTGCCTGCCCTTTGCCCTGTGACTTTTCTCTCCTTCTCTCAAAGTCCCCGGGGTCAGTCCCCTCTCTCTCTAGACCTTCATGGTCCTCTTCTGTAAATCTCAGTTCTCCACAGAAGGGAAGGGAGGAAAGAGGAGAGAAGAGAGAAGAAAGAAAGGAAGAAGGGAGAGAAAGAGAGAGGACAGGAGGGCAGAGTTAACCTTTATCAGAATCCATTCTGGCCAAAGTGCTTTCCTATAGGGTATCTTGTTTAATCCCCATGATAAACTGGTGAGATTGCTATTATTAGCTCCACTTTATACATGCGCAAACCAGGTTAGTAAGTAACTCTTCTCATATTACATAAGGATTTGCTTCTGCTGCAGACGCCCGCTACACTGGTTTGCCTCAGGTAGACAATTTCAGTGATCAGCCCCAATTTTGTGGTAAGAGGCAGGTTTATATTTTCTTGTTACCAGCAGTAATTATTAAATGCTACTATTTCATTGCCTTAGAATGGAAGATTGCAAGAGCCACACTTCCAGGGATAGTTCCTTGTTGATAAATATACCCAAAGAAAAATTTGAAGGTGTTTCTCTATTCAGAAGCAATTACTGCTAAGGAGAGCAAATCCCCAGTAGAGTTTTGACTTACTTCCTGGTTTGAGAGCTTCACTCTGGCTGGAGTCAGAGTTCCAGTTAAATTCTTCAGAGAGCAGAGCATACAGGTTCCTACCATTTCAATCAGCTATACTTAACAGACTCTTTCAGAGACATGTTTCTCGTAATAAAGAGTCTCATTCTTCCAATTGCTTAGTACAAAATGGGGGCAGCAGGATGAGCCAAACAACATGTGATGTTGACTATGGGATGACAAGATAGGTCACGCAGCCTCTCTCCTGAGAGAATGAAGGTGATAAAGAATAAGCTCACACATCCTGTCCCTCATGATCACTGCACCCACCCCACCCCCAGATCTCCACTGCATCCTACCCATACTTCCAAAAGAGTGAGCCTCACATCCAACCACAACCATTGACTTACCTGCTTGTCTGACACATATCAAGCTCTCAGTAATTCTTCTTATTTTTTCTTTTGTATCAACCATAGAACTATATTTCCTAACCGCTTCATCTAGGTATGACGGTGTGGATAGTTACTGTGAAGAGAATGAAAGTGGTTTAGTTTCTGGCAGTTTCCCCATACTCTACCATTCTGTCAGCTGGAAACATATAATGATGAGGTTCCTGGGGGGGGGGTGTCCTCAAATCCCAAATAGGGGAGTGCTGCCTGTCATACAGGAAGCCTCAACTCAACCATAATGTAAAGAAGAAATACACTTTTTTAATTGTATGTGGTGCCTATCTGTTGAGGTAGCCCAGCCTACTCCAACTCATAACAATAAGAAATTGGATTACAGGTTAAATTAGCAACAAGTAGTATTCTTTCATAAAAGAACAATCCGTCAGCTCCAAGGGACCCTGCCATGTTGCTGGAATTCTAACCCATAACTCTGTCAGTCAACATTAGTTTGGCCCAGCTCACACGCCTAAACTGTGGGAAGTAGTTTAAATTCCACCCAAGTTCACAAAGAAACCATTAAAGGAATTAAGTCGGGAAATGACATGATTAGATTCCCATTTTAGAATGACCAATAGTGCAAGACCAAAAGCAGGGAGACTGGGTTGAGCATCATTGCTAGAATCTAGGGGTCTGGCGGTGTAGACAGAAAGTGGTAAGTGTACTGAAAATGCACCCAGAAGGGAGAAGGTGAAAAGGCCGTAAAGAATGAGTAGTATGAACATTTAAGAGATGGGCAGAGACAAAAGAGCCTACTGAGGAGAAGGAAAGCATCTAGAGAACAGAAAAAAACCCACAAAAATGTTTTGCACGATGGAGGGAGATGTGGAGAGAGAATTTTCAGGGGTGGGTTATACGCAGAGCCAGATAATGCTGAAGGGCAAATGAGCTAAGTTCAAAAAGGTGCCCATCTGATTTAATAAACAAGAACCATACCATGGGGCAGTGAGGGCGGGGTGGGGCAGCTAACCCTCATTATTGTAGCCTGAGGAATGGATGCAGCAAGAGGATATGGAGACAAAATATTTAGAAAACTCTTTGCTTGTGATGGAAGACGCAGGGAAGTAGTTAGATACAAACATGGGTTGAAGGAGGTTTTATGTTTGGGGGTGGTTTTATTTTAAATGTGAGAGGATCCTTCAAATGCCCTTGGGAAGAAACACGCAGAGAGGATAGAGACTAATCAGTGGAGCAAGTCCCTGGTGAGAGAGCTATGGGGGGCATGGGATGCAGGGTAGGTAGAGAAATTAACTGTTGGCCGGATGAGGAACCTCGTTTATTATCAGAATGAGAAGTGAAAAAGAAGTACAAATGGAAGTAATTTCTATTTGGCAGATTATGTGTAAATGGAAGCAAGGAGATGTACATTGTAGAAAAGGAAAGAGAAACATCCACTGAGCCTATTACAGCTTCTGTTACTTAAAGGGAAAGCAAAATGGCCCCACACAAGGATGACTCAGAGGAGAAAGACACATGAAAATGATCCATGCAGGATCCAGAGTAAAATTTCAAGAAACTATGGTGATCATATTATCTAGTGGTTAAAAACATGGGCTTTGAAATCAGAGGAACGAGGTTTTGCATTCCAGTTTCTTTATTTAATAACTGCATGATCTTGTACAGTTTCCATGACCTTACTAAGACTCCAACCCCAATGCCTAATACCAGTGGGATTATATACATGAAACAATGACTGTTTAGGGTAGCACATTATTGCTCATCAAAATACTTTTGGCATCATCATTATTATCTGTCAAAAGTGTTCAAGAAACTTATCTTCAAGAAACAAGCACAGAAATGCAGGAATTATAAGTAATGATGGAGAGAAAAATGGGCAAGCTTCCCAGAATATTTAGAAAATGAACAGAGATTTAAACAATTAAAAAGTTAATGAATATGGAGGACCAATATGAGTAACTCATTGACCAGAATGAAAGAAGACAAAGAGTTGACAGAAGCTATAATCAAAGATATGCATCCATTCTTTTGCTATCTTTCTAAGTTTTCACACAAAATCACACATATTTATAAACCACCCACTTTGTTATACACAGCTGGATTTTTTCCCTTCTACAATGTTGAAGCTGGTTGTAGTCAGCTCAGAGGCATGTGACATAAAATTTTGCTTATGTATTTTTCAGTTTTTAAGGTTAAAATCGAGTTCTATCTTTAATATTTTCATTTATAATTTATTAATTATATAAGTAATAATATTGTCTATTAATAATACAATTAATAATATTTGTTACAAAATTCTGTCCCAGATACATTTCAACCATCACTTGTAATTTGCACGAACAAAACAAAACAAACAAAACACTGGCAGAATGGCTGGCACTGTTGTTACTACTTTACTAGAATCCCTATCACTTCAAAAGTTTTTTAAATTTAATTGCATAATGATAGAGATTATAATTATCTACAGTATGTAATTACCAACACTCGTTATTGATATTAACAGCTTAAAGCCTGAACTTTGTTCTCCGTTAATAGCAGCACAGCAGTTTTCCCGTTAATGTTAAGGATAAAATGCACGTGTTGTTTTGCCCACTAGCTAAAACTTTGGAGTCGATTGCTTTTCCGCAGCAGTGCTAATTATGTCAGAATACTCTGATGACCTGGAGACATCTGTACACAATGTAAATGACTCCCTGCAATGCAGACAAAATCAATGACAGGGCATCCATGCTAGATTCCATCCTGGCAATTTTTCCCTAATTACATAGACATAAGAAAATCAAGTGTTGAGGCTGGAGGGGATGACAATAAATCAAACCCCTTCCCCGATCTCCACCTCTAGGTTGAGAAATCAGATGAAATAGTCAGAGAGATGGAGAATGCAAGAGCCCGATCATGGATAGGCTGGTTGAGGAATGCAGCTGAGAGCTGGTGCCCAAGGGGCATCCCGAACCTTGTATTCCTCTCAACGCCACTCTCAAAAAGGAAGGGAAACTTGCCAACCTCGTCACTAACAGAGCTGGATGCCTTCACTGTTCCTATCCGTAGCAGAGGAAGAAACATAGAAGGTTCTAGTAGAAGAAAGTCACATGGTAGGCGGCTCAGCGTGCCTACACATGACCTCGTTTTCCAGACGACTAACCTGGACTTCTTACACGCAACTTAGGGCTTCGACAGCGAAGGAACGGAAGCTGCCGATCCTCCTAAAGGATGGCCCCAAAGCTGCCGCAACATCTCTTGTACCACACTTGATGGGTCAGAGTATTCAGGCCAGCCCAGAATCAAGTAAGTAGGCAAACCGACTCTGCTCGATGAAGAACGGGCATGAGGGTAGAGAGAGGGAAAACACTGCCGTCAGGCAGTCAAGCCATCACACACTCAGGGATTGGAGCGTGACTCACAGTTGCGTCTGCATAGCGACTTCAAAGCCCATCTACATGATCTACATGTTTCCGCCGAGTGCTGTCGCTCCACTCTCTGAGTGTGGAATAAAGAGAGCCCCGGCGTGCACAAGATTAATAACATTCTCCCCTTGCTCTGGAGTCTTACTGCTCTTCAACTCAGGGAGTGACATATGAAGCTTGTTATGCTGTGCCTGGTCCATGAAAAATGAGTCTCATGAAAGGTGGATCAGTAGAGCCTGAAGATTTTATGGGTAATAAGAGTCTCACATTCTTAATGCCTAAAATAATCTCTTGAGTTTGAAAAGCTGGAGGAAAACTACCTTAATATATGTTATAATTTCTTTATTTCGACATTTATAAAGAGTGTTTTCTGGTACATTTGAAACTGATGACAGTCCCCTGAGATAAGCAGAGATGCAAAAAGCGCTGGGCCTAGAATAGGAACCTAGACCTTCTCGCTTTAAAAGAGAATGTTTTGTTTGTTTATAAAAATAATCAATGTACTTGTGGAAAATTGGAACATACAAAAGCTTTAAGAATTTTTTTTAAAAATACGAACTCCTTGTAAAACCGTATCCCAAAGATCAGCATTTAAGCATTATCACTCTTAGGATTTAACTCCCAATAGACTCTTCCCTGTTTCCCCTTAGTTACCAGCAATAAAATCCTCTCTTAAGACCCTCAAAATCACATAGGTAGTTTTTCGGTTGTAATCATATCATAAAACAACTAGGGATAGCTTTATTTCTCCATCAGTAAACCTCTTCAAAACACAATTTGTAAATAATATGTTTTTAAATTTGACTATATAAACTGATACATTGTAGAATATCTGGAAATTACAGAGAAATCATTTTAAAAAATTGCTTTTAAAAAATTGTTTTTAGGGGCGCCTGGGTGGCTCAGATGGTTAAGTTTCTGCCTTCGGCTCAGTTCATGACCCCAAGGTCCTGGGATCGAGCCCCACATCGGGCTCCTGGCTCAGCAGGGAGCCTGCTTCTTCCTCTCCCTCTGCATCTCTCCCTGCTCATGCTCTCTCTCTCTCTCTGTATCTCTGTGTCTCAAAATGAATAAATAAAATCTTAAAAAAAAAATTGTTTTTAATTCTCTGAATGCCCACAACCCACAGCTAACAATTGCTATCTTTTTTGCTCTTTTTCCTTGCGGAAATATTTTAATACAAGTAAAGGTAGTATTGAAAGTGGCATATAAATATCTCTCTCTATGTCCCTCTCTCTAGGTGTATGTGTGCGTGTGCTTATACATACATATATATACATATATATAATTTACAAAATTATGATCATAGTCTATACCGTTTTGTAACCTTCACGTTTCTGAACAACATATGGTGAACATTCTCCCACGTTTTGTCTTCTATAACACCATCCCATTCAACCTGTTATTACAAACATCTTCAAACAGAAAAGTACAGAGTGTGCCTTGCATGCCCCTATGCCCACAACCTAGATTCTACAAGTTATGACACCTGGTCCCATTACTCTTTGGTTCAGGGTCATTCCTGGGAACTCCGTCTGGCGTTCCCAAGCTGCCACGCAGTGGGGATGGGCTGCATGCAGGGCACACTCCAGCGGAGAGCAAATAGCCTCGGGCAGCACAGAACCTCTCTTTGGGTAACAATGGGGCAGGCCGGGGTCTATGGGCAGGGTAGTGACAGGGTCATCTGCTGAAAGAAATGATCTATGGTTCCATGGCCCGTGGTCCATGCTCTACTCATCACAGTTCTTTGAAATCTTTTTCTAGAGTGCATGCAACTCTCCGACTTTCTTAGGCAGTTGCGAGGGAAAAGGCTTTCTGGTTCTAATACCAGTCATTGTGAGGAGTCATTCCCTGATCTGCCAACATTCATTGTACTGAAAAGAAACTTTATTTTTGTTTTTGAAAATGGTCAGGATTGGTCTTTTAGCTTTCACACACGTAATCTAGAACTCCCAAATACCCTTGTTGTTTGAGAATGTAATGATTCATTAAGAAAATACAAACATTCGTACCAAAAAAACACATCCATAAAAAATTCATCAGTCTGGGGAAAAACACTACACTCAAATTCTATTTGAAACTGTCTCAGTACCTGTGGTCTAAGTGGTACCCAAGCATCAGCAAAGAGATAAAAACAGAGCTGAGCTGGCTCCTCTAGAGTTCACCTCCCACCAAGTGGAACTAAGGGACTCCAGAGAAAGCACCACTGTCCATCAGGCAGTGAGATTCCACACTGGTCTCAGTGAGCAGTAAAACAACCTTAACCTTGAACCTTGACCTCTTCATCTCAACTCCTCCCTCTCAAGGGCAGGGGGAAGCAGAGAAGAGAGAAACAAATAATAATCACTAACACTGAACATTCACTTTCAACAGCACTGTCCCTGACATTCTTTCATTTTTGTCTCACCACCACTGTGTGAGATCGTGAAAACTACGTGCGCTCCCTGCCCACACTGGAGAGCAGTTCTGAGGCTCCGACAGATATTCCAACCTGGGTCTTCCCACACCTCGCTAACTGCTCCTTCCATTCCACTGCCCTTTACCTCTCCTCACAAGCAAAGAGAAAAGTGGTCAAGACGAAGAGCTGAACAAAATAGCAGGCACGGTGGTTTTATTAAGAACCCGATTGCTTGCCAGCCCTCCTGATTCCACAGTTTGGTGTCTACAACATGTGTACTGCCTTCAAGGAATTGAAGTTCACTCTTTCTCCTTTTCCTCACGCAGCTCCCTGCAAATTGAAAGCTATTCTGATGAAATGATGGGAGGGAGCAGACGCTCACATCAAGGTCCCTTAACTCTCATTCTGCTAAAATGAAATTATAAGGTAACTGCCCACCTGAGGAACTTCAAAGTAATGGGGCAGTGCCTGCTAACCAGCAGGGTATTTGTTTACCTGGCTCTCCGAGGACCACCCCTTCTTACCTTCGGGCCACAGAAGAACCTCAATAATTTATGGTCATAAAAATGAAAAATCACTGCACAAAAGTGAAGTAAATGAGTTATGTGCAACCAATATGAAGTGGTATTTTTTTACCTCCCACAAAGCATTCCTATCAAAGGAAAAGTCTAAATCACAGAATTTCCAAAGAGCTGTCTCTTCTCTTATACATATCAGTTAGCCTGAGTTCTTGATTTGCACTCGGAGGAACCTGTCCCTTGGCCAGTATCTACCTCGTGTAAGTCCCATGGAGTTCTATGGAAGTGATTTTCTGGAAGAACCAAGGATGTTGCCGTAATTTGCCAGATAAATTTTGAATCATTTTCCTTTAACTATTAGCATAGGTATTATCTCCATAGTAGCGTGCCATCTTGTTTTGGATATTAATTGCCTTTTGAAAGATTAAAAGCTCACACCTGAGCCCCTGGCACGCAGCAATTATTCCTCCCAATGGGTGAGAAAATACAGGGATGAACATAAAGGTAGAAATTCTGAAATTCTCCCTCTGAATGAAGCAAATATTGAAAACTCAGATCTCAGCAGATTTTTAAAATCCTACCCTAACATAGTAAGATTCCACTATTTATTTCCCCTGATCTTCTTTAAGCAAGCCTTTGAGACTCTCAGGTCAGCCTAATCATCCGAGGACAAAATTTTGGGAATTTAGCACTCTCACCCGTGGGAAAGTCTGCAGCAAGTCAGGGTAAACAATTGTCCTGATTTCTCCCAGAGACCAAACCTAAGCACTTCACCAAACTTTGTGCATTGGCTTCTAGGATTCTATTCTAATCTGTAGCATCAATCCCTTTATCTGCTTGAATTCCTGGTCAACAAGGAAAACTGAGACAAAATCTGCTAATATTTCATGGGGTGATTTGGCCACTCTGGCCACATGTGATCATGCAGCCTTGTTTCCTCGCCTATAAAATGGTCCCGTTGTGTTAATGAGTTCTTTATATATATATACTTCCCTTCCCATCTCTCCCCCTACCCGGACTTCTGTGACCACCAACCTTCCCTTCTCATCTTCCTGTCTATATCATTAATAACAGTGTGTGCTGCTGATATGAAGTGCTTTTCAGTTAGTCCCAGTGAATCGCACAAAGTTAGAGTGGGAGAAAGAATTTGGAGATCACCTAGTCAAACCTCTTTCTTTTTTTAAAATCAAGAAACCAAGCCTCAGGGCATACATAGTTTCCCCAAAGTGTCTCTACTTGTTTTGTCAAATGCTCTATCCTGATCTTCTGAATCAACACGGTGCTCTTTACTCATATAGCACTGGTTCAAAACCTTTTTTACTCCTGGACTCTTTCTGCAATTGAAATATGATGAGGAAGGCAATATAAAAAGAGGATAAATTCAGAGCAGAGGTGGGACCTGGCCATCCACCTGCTGGATCCTCCCCTCATTCTCTACCTCGAGGAATGGCCATAAGACCTCTGGGGTAGGTGATAATAAAAATACTTAGCCACTGGTAAGGACAAGGCACAGAATGATCAAAAGAGACGCGCCAGTCACCACTGTCTGGCCATGCAAATGCATACTGACTGAAGCCACTGCTGCGTCCAGGGGTCGAGCGGTGCGGTCTGTAAACCACCACACGTTACCGCGTTACCAAGTTAGCAAGGCTGCATGTGGAAAGCAGCCATCCAATGTTTCACCATCCATAAAGTTCTAGAAACTGGAATTTCAACACTGCTTGATAGAGCACTTGTGTCTAATCACTGATCAATAGCAGTGTCGACTTTCTTTGAAAAACACAACATAAAAATACAGAGTTAAAATGAGTGCTGATGATGTCAGCTAAGCAGAGTAAACTCCATGGGCAGAATAAAACAATGTTGCCAAAATTCCAAACCGTGGGAAAGCAGGGAGTTCCAATTATCCATGGGGAATAGCAGGCTTTTGAAAAAAATTAAAGTTTTGGGATGCCTGGGTGGCTCAGTCAGTTAAGCGTGTGCCTTCGGCTCAGGTCATGATCCCAGAGTCCTGGGATCGAGTCCCCAGTCGGGCGTACTGGCCCCACCCCCACCTCGAGCCTGCTTCTCCCTCCGCCTGCCATTCTCCCTGCTTGTGCTGTCTCTCTCCCTCTCTCTGAGAAATAAATAAATAAATATCTTTAAAAAAATTAAAGTTTTAAGTGTGCATACGTGTGTGTGTGCGTGCGCGTGTGTAGGTGGTTTTGAAGAGTAATGCGGCAACCGAAAAACACTTTTTATAAGAATCATGCTTTAAAAAGCAGTTACGCACACGGGCAAAATTCCAAGACACCTCACCATCACTTGGCAGATGGAAAGAACCAAGAAGCTGAATCGATGTTGTTTTCACTGACATCAAAACTGTACTTTCTTTCCTTTGGAAGGATAAATATAGGAAAGAAGCAGTTGAGAACATCTGGAAAATGACAAGTAAACAGGTTTGGGAGTCTAAAGTTTTCCACTCATGCCTTTCCTGGGTCCTGTCCTGGGTGCCCATCCCATCGTCTCTGTCCCTCCTGAAGACAATGTCATCAGGCAAGTCCAACTTTTCTTTTCCAGCTCAGTTTATGACGCAGAGGGAGATCACGAGACCGCAAGTGGAAAGGTCAGAGACGCAGATTCTGTTGGAACACATGACCCTCCTGGCATCAGGAAATCATCAACATGTAGGAGCCTCAGCTTCCTCATCTGTTAAATGTTAAATCTGTTAAAGGATGCTGGTTATTGGCTCTGTTGCTAAATGTAGTAGCTGGGGATTTCAAGTTTACTGCTATTATTAATATTTCTGAGAGATACGAGATGACTACAGGTGGTGTGTGGGCCTAAAGGCTACCTTATTTTTCTAGAACCCACAATAAATAGAGAGGAAGCTTTAGACTGAGACTCTAGAAGCAGTTTTCCAATCCTCTTCAGGATGGGGGGCTCCTTGGGAGCTAGCAATTCACCTGGAGTGGGGTCATGTGTTCATGCCTCTATGTAAAAAACTGCACAGTCAAGAGAGGGTCAAATAGTCTTTATGTCCAAATCTTATGTTTATTTCCTCTCAGTGTGTCTTGTGAGCATTAAAAAAGTACTCAGGGGCATAAAATAATTTCCAGACAAATTTTACCCGTGTCATTTTTTAAATGTATTTTAATAAACACTTGCATAGCCCTTACTATATGTAGCAACCATTTGAAAGGCCCTATAAATATTAACTTATTTGATATTTAGCCCTATGAAGTAAAGTATCCCCTTTTACAGATGGGAAAACAGAGACACATAGAGGTTAAGTAATTTTTCTCAAGATCACACAGCTGGAAGTAACAGTGCTGAAATTCACACACAGGTAAGTGACGCCAAAATCCCTGTCCTTACCTATTACACTATGCTGCCTCATGGAAAGGTAAATACTATTTTTAAAAAGTTTCTTTACATTGTATAAATCAAAAACTAAATCATCAGCCTCAAACAACATACTAGGGGTAGTTGGGAGCCAACAGTCAAAAGGTAGAATGATTTTCCTTGTCTCCTCTTGACTGCTGGAATTGTATAAGTATTTAATCCCCTTCATGTTCAGTATGACTCTTTAGCAGGTGTTTGCCTCCTAAAAATTCTTAGGGATAAACTAAAGTGGGCTTTACAGGCAAAGCTGTATTTTAATTGCACTCTCTGGATTAGCAGAATGGTGAATGAGTAAGTTCGGGGCTACGGTAGAGTTCTCTTCCAAAAGATTCCTCCAGCTTCCCAGAGGCTGTTTGAGCAGAAGCTAAATTAATGCTCTAAACATAAGGTTGCAGAGGCTATTATTTAGGGGTGATTCCTTTCGTGGGGCTAAGGAGGGGACTTACCCTAAATAACTGAGTCAGAGCTCTAAAACCTACAAAATCTACTGGTTTTCTTGGCTAACATGAAAGAGACCTGCCCCCTCCCATCATGTTTGTCTGCGAGTCCCAAATCATGAGAGTAAAACACAAGTCATTAAGACAAAAATGCCTAAACTGAAGCATATAAAGGACATCTTGATGAGGAAGCCTCCACCTTTGATGTTTCATCTAGCATGGGCCTTTGTGACAAGGATGGTCCAAGAAAGATGCCATTGTATCTTCAGCAGAAGGCCAAGATTTAGACTCAATGTCATTGCCAATATGTGAATCTGAGTACAACCAATGAGCCAACTCTGGTTTCTCTTTGGAAGAAGATACATAATCATAGTAGCTGAGTGTGTTTTCCTTTAGGTGATCCAGGAGAAAATCAGCTATGGCCCCACTAGTGGATAAAGGCAAACATGCAATTCAGGCCAGTTACCTTCTCTCCCCTCAAAAAACAAGTCATCCAACCCTCTTGAGAACAAAGGCAAACCAAGACAGAGAGAAAATTCATTAACACAGAGCTGTAGACTGGGACTGGATTTGGTTAGACATGGGGAGGGAGGGTTACCTGGCAACTGTTATCATATAGGAAGAGGATTGTCCAGAGAAAGGTGGTGAGCATGGAGAGGTGAAGTACAGCATGGATGGAGAGAGCTGCTTGAAAAAGGGGACACTCTCCAAAGGCCTAAGGAGCAGGGCCTGTCTCTGACTTCCCCCGCAGCCCCCCAGTCTCCTTCGGAGTTCAAGGGTGTGGATTAACTAGATAAAATCACAACTCTCTGCCCTCAATTCCACACTGGTTTGGGATACTTACTTCCAGCCTTTAATAAGAAAAGTGGTAGGGAAATATTTGAGATGGAGAAAGTGAGTTGCTGGTAAGACAGATCTCAAAAAAAATTTTTTAAGGAAGTCCTGATTTGTAGCATTTGTCATTTTCTTTGGTGTAAATCATTGCTGATTTCAAGTGACTAAAGTGATGTCACTGAGTGCAGATTTGTAAGCAGTGCCCACAGTCCCTCCCTCCTGAGCCAGCATAGTCTGGCTGCAGCTGACCCCTCCCCTGGATGGGGGCCACATCCCCTTCACGTCATCAATTTATGCCTTGTGGGTACCTTGCTTAAAAACTTGTAAACCAGCAGATGATGATACAATTTGAGAGACTATTAGATGACTTTCCTTGACCAGTCCCTTTCCCAGAGAGTATGAAAGAGATTCACATAATTCAGATAATGGCCATGAAAATATATGGTGATTGTAAGGCGGAGGTCAGGGCAACAGTACCAGGACCCCTGTGTTCACATGCCAAGTAGTCTTCAGTGACACCCAGGAGCTAAGATTCACTCAACCTGAAAAATAAGTCAAAGAGTAAGCAAAATGCCTTATTACTGGAAACGGCTACTAGAGGCAAGGCTGGAGAACAGAGCTTATGTCTGTGGTCAAGTGGGATTCCAAATAGGCAATTCCCTGGAAGGAGTCTGAAGGAATAGACACCTTTAAAATGGGAAGCATGGAGGAGAGTAACAGAATCCATGTTCTCTGCAGAAAGATGGTCTCCCAAGACAGTCCAAAAGTACCCATTCCAACACAAGCAATACTGGACCAGAGCGGGGCTCCTGGAACTTCCTATGGATTCTTGGTCCTGCTAAGGAGTGAGGATTACAATGTGAAGGAGCAAAGGGAAGGGTTGCTTCTAAGAGAAGCTTCTCCCAAAGGGGAAGGGAGAGGGAGAGACTGGGCATGTTTCCCCTATGTAACTTGCCGATCAGAGTAATTAGTTCAGAGGCCAGAAGTATCACATGAATGGATGTCACCCTACATGAAGGGAGAGATCCATTCACATTGCCTAGCTTATTTTTACCTTGGTCCATTGAGCTTAAGCTTTTGGTCAACTAGGGGTGTGGCTGCTTCCTATGGGGAGAAGATCATCACAGGGTTATAGGGAAGACCCACTCTCACTTAATTAGGCGCCTCCCCAAGCATTAACATCTGCATCTTTGTGTATTCATGAGACTGCTGATGGGCAATATGTAATCTGCCTTCATAAAGCTCAGAAATTGATCAGAACAGTTAATTAATTAATACAACCCCAAGGCCATTCAATTCCCAAGCCTGAAAATTTGCTCTTTATTTTATTTCCCATGCCAAATTATGTCCACCCAACATATCAGAGGTTCTGCAATAAAAACAAATGAATAAAATGCCAACCAGATAGACACACCCTGAATCTGATTATTAAAACTTCTCCCTTAATCAAATTCCAGAAAGAAATGAAAGTTCAAAGATTAACACCACATCTTGTTAAAGTCCAAAACTTCTTCTCTCTAATTTCATATTCTGCTCATCTCAGCTAAAAGAGTTGTCTGAGAGCCTTCTAACTTCACTTGTAATGGCTTCCTATAGAACCCTCCAGAATGATGTCATGGGAGAAGCCAGTCACACGGCTGACTCACTGCCGTCTATTCTCCCAGACCCCACAGAGCAGCACCAAGGCCCGGGATTCCTTGGCTCAGCTTCCCACTACAACATGTCCACACGCTTTCTCCTTTTCTGTGTGTCCTCCCAGCTCCCTCCTTCTTTATTATCACAGACAGTAGAGTTAGGATGACATTAACATGCACAGAAGTGAAGATGTATCACTTCCTGCTTCCATGTGGTCACAAAGGTCAATGGTTATTCCAGCTTGTTCAGAAAGAGCTAGCAAACTAGATGTTTGATACACTCCTTCTTCTCTTAATAGGTAAGGGTTAACCCCAAAGGGCTCTCCTTCTTTACTTATGGAAAAGCACAGATCTCTGTGGTCCAGCCCTCTGCCAAGATGTGCTGATGTCTTCTAGCAAGAATAGATTGCTCCTGCCTTCGGGGAATTTCTGAGCATTCAATATGTTAGGACTAAAAAAAATAACCATTTGGTGCCATGATTCATTAAGAGAACCTTGGGAACACTGTCCTCAGGGACCATGCCACATAATGAGACCCATTTGGTTTTAGAACATGACTTCATAAATAAGGAAAGTAGTTTTTCTTACCTAAAACTATAATATCAATTTTTCTACAACTCTAATCATGGCAACCAACTTTGATAAATAATTTCTGACATTTAAAATGCAGCTCTTGAATCTCTCGTCTCATTAAATGGGAAAAAAAAGTTTTGGAAACAGCCATTCCTCCTGGCCCTATTACTGGATGATTCCCTTTTTAAATAAATGCTTTCACTATAAAAGTAGAACATGCATATTAAAGAACATTTGGAAAACCCAGAAAAGTAGACAGAAGGAAAAAAAAAGCACACTTAGCTCCATTATCCAAGAAAAATCATTATTAGCATTCAGTGTTTTCAATCATGATTTCTTCTTAGTTTTATGCTTATAAAGTTTTTTCTCAGATTGAAAATATGTCAATCACCCATAAAATAAGCTATTCATTCAACGTAATTCTAAGTTGCGATTCCTTATTGGAATTCCATTCTAATAAGCATCTGGATGGGTTTCTTTTAAAACTTGATTAATTCACTCTAAATTCAACCTGAAATATAAATAAATGAGACTTATGTAAGGAAACATTTTGAAACAGCAAAGAGATAAGAAGCCTGGTAATATAACTAAAATGTAAAATGCATATTCTCTTTGACCTAACAATCCAATTTAAGGAAACTTTCTTTAACAAATTTGACTCTAGTATGCAAAGACACAAGTCAAAGGGTATCTGGAGTGGTTCTTTTGTTTGTACTGTACGTACAGAGCTTACTTCTCTCAATTCATGGAACATTAATTAACATCACACACACTTGGAAAAACTGTCTCTTCTTTTGATTTTTTCTTATTAATTTGCTCCCTTTAGATCTCTAATCTCATTGCCCTGTTCCTCCTTCCCCAGTAATCGCCCATCACATTATGATAATCCATTCTTCTAGAAATGGCATCTAAATTGTCTCAGGACCTTTTTATCACAACCAGGGTCATAATGAACATTGCCATGCACTTTCCTGATGGATCTATGTAAAAATTTAGCTGGGAACACAGGAGATATATATATATATATATATATATATAATTAATATATATGTGTGTATGTGTGTATGTATGTACAAATATATAGATATCTTTTTTTTCACAAGTACTTTTGAATTGATTTTCGTATTGCTCACATTTTTTTTTCTCTTTCACCAGCACTCCCTGAGGTTCATTCCCTCTCACTCTTACCAATACTGCTATTTACTTCTGTTGGTGAACAGGGTTAATATAGCAGCTCACAACTGTTGTATTTCACATTGACCTGTTTAACTAGTGAGTTTGACCATCACTTCACGTAGCCATTTGATTTTTCACTTCTGAGATTTGAGTATACATGTTATTTGTCCACTTTTTCTTTTTTGTGCTCTTTTTCTTAATGATTTAAAAGAATCCTTTCAAGGGTTTAGATTTTAATCCCTTGTTACTCTTAGATTTGGCAAATATCTTCCTCCAGTCCATTGCCTGTCTAATAATTTTGCCGATGGTTTCATTTAACAGAAATTCCAGCTTTGATATCATCCACTCCTAATATTTTATGCTGTGGGCTTTATTTTTAAAGATCTTCTCTAGGAATATTCATCTGACCTGAAGTCAGAAAGATAACCTACATTTTTTTCCTATTATTTTATATTTGACCCTTAATACTTATATTCCATTGGTATCCATCCTTGTATTTTGCATGATGTATTGTTCTTTACCCTGTGATCTGGCTTTTGAGCACCTTCTATTAATCATCTAACTTTTCCTACATGGACGTGGTACTATCTTACATTAAATTCCCCCAAATACCTGGCTCTGTTTCTGACTTTCCATTGAATTGCACTTGTACTTGAACTGGTAAACCATCCTTTTTTTATGACAATGTCTTTATCATAAGATTTATTCTCTGGTACATTTGGTCCTCTCTGTTTGCTTTACTTTTGAAAAAACAATGTGGAGAATTTCAAAGTGTGTAATGCAAAAACTGATAAAAAGAAAAAAGAAAAATTTAAATCTATCTCTTACCAGGAGACCTTAACATACCTCCATAAGAAGCCAATAGAATAAGAAAATTAAAAATTAGTAGGAATATGCAAGATCTGAGAGACAAAATTTTTAAAAATTGACCTAAGTGGCATGTATAGAACAATGCACTCAACAATGACAGACTACTCATTCTTTTCAAGTTCACAGAGTACCTTAAGCAAAAATAATCATATGTTTGGGCACAAAGCAAATGTCAACAAACTTTAGAAAATTTATATCACTCATCCTAAGTTCTCTGATCATAATGGAATCAAGCTAAAAAGTTTAAGTACAAACATATAAGTAAAAATGAACTAATACACTTCTGAGAAATACCTAGGTCAAAGAAGAAATCACAATAGAAATTATAAAATATAAAACGGAATTACAATAAAGACATGACATAGCAAATGTGGAGGATGCAGGTAAAAGCAAGGCTGAAAGGGAAATTCATAGCGATACATATTTATATTTATACACAGTGATATATATTTATACATATAAATCCCTCTAGCTTTAGAAGTGTACAGCAGGTCACATTGTTTCCTTTCCTTTGGGATACTTATATAGTCAAGGAAATTAGCTCTTCATCCACAATGGAAAAATAAATAGTTCAGTTCCTAAGTTTAAAATTTTAGTCTGGTAAAACAATTCTACTCATATACCTCCTTATGTGAAGAAAGAAACACATTTTTAATGAAACTTTTAAAAATCATTCTCTAGCCTCAGTAAGAAACAAAATGCAAAAATCCATTAAGAACTTGTGTTCCCTCTTGATACAAAAGGTTACTATAGAGAATACTATAAGAAAGCACCAAATGACAGAGAGCTGTAGACTGTCCCAATAAACATTCAGCTAGCAAAATACCCAACTGCCTGATCCCTATCTCCTTTATTTTCTTGTAATAAAAGCTGAAACAGTAGCTGCATGAAAGTGTTGATCAAAATAAATTGTTCTGAAGTTTACACGGATACTATCTATCATAGAGGTCACAATTCATAAAAAGGAAATGTTCAAAGTAAGTTGTCTGTATTCGGCCTGACAATCTGTCTATGTCCTTATCTTTGACAGTAGAGTTTTAGAGAAAACAAGGTCTTTAATGGTTTGCCATGTCCTCATTTTTGTTCTGGTCAATATTGTTATTAATGATTGGGTCATGGACCGCAATGGTATGCTGAGCTAATAACCCTGACCAGAGACTATGAGGCAGGGGGGCAGGGAGGGGGGGAGGTGTCAGACTGGCTGCCCAGCATGAGAAGCAGAAATCATTAATGTATCACAGGGTAGAACCAGGCTCCTCTCGGATTACCATACCAGCTGGGAGCCATTCTCTATCAGCCAGCCATGTGCTTATCTGTTTGCAGATTCTGTAGAAATCAACAATTCTATGTGGTTTCCCATACAGTTGACATGAGTCTTGGGCTCATAGGATATCCTGAAAAACGTAAGGTCATAGTCCCACTGTGTGTTTAGCTATATGATAGGGTTCGGTTCTGGAACCTACTCATGAACAGGTTACTCAGATGAACTGAAGCCAGTTTGTTGGAGGACAATCAAGATGGGGAAGGCATCCAAGCATTGTCACGTGGGGAGCTGCAGAAGAGACAAAGAGAAGAGATTTGTGGAAGACCTGCTATGTGCCCTCAAATACTTGAAGGGCCACCGTGCAGTGGAAGGACAGACAGACTGCTACTGTGGAGGGGGTTGGCTGCATACCTGTATAAGACAGAGCTATCAAAGAACAAATGGCTGCCGAAGTAGGACTACCAAGGAGGGGTTCAAACAGACAAGTAGCTGGTAGGGACTTTGGGGGTGGGGGCATTTGGGTGTTAGAAATAGTGGTGGCTGGGGGTGGCTGAGGATTGGAAGACTGACCTACATGGCCTCTGTGATACCCTCCACCAAAATCTTATGGGGTTACGTGTGCAAATCAGGTTTCCCCTGATACTTCTTCCCTCCTCTTATCGTTGCATGAAAGTGCCTTTTTCTTTGCGCTGCCTTCTCCAATGACCCCAGCAAAGAGTCTTTTCCTCTAGTTCTCATGGCCCCTAAGAGCACTCCCCACACTGGCCTGCACGGCGCTGCTTTGTTCGCATGTCTTTCTTCCCCACCTAACTGGGAGCTCTGATGTGTCAGGAGCAGGGTTTTACCCCTTGTCAAGTGCCTATCTTCCTTTGCCTGAAAGTTTGTCAGGAGTGAGGGTGTGCATCTTTGCAAATACCATATTAAGCAACTCTGAGAAACTAGAAGAATCTGTTTGAAGAAAAGGGGAAAGGGTTGATGAGAGACCTCTAATACTTGCTGTGCAGAATACAAAAATTAATCAAAAACTAATGATGTATGGTGATTAACATAACATACTAAAATAAAATTAAAAAAAAAAGAACGAGCCAAAGCTTAAATGCTCCATTATAGAACCAAATTACATTGTACTTATGTAAAAAAACAATTTCTTCCGAACTGGAAAATATTCTTTACACGTTGAGGAAACTAGTGTTCTTCTGAGGTCAACCACACCGCCGCTCAGGGATGAAAAGAATAAAAATCAAGAATTCGGAAACACAGAGTAGGGGCTCATTAGAGCATTGTTTGAGCCCCACTGCTCTGATTACACTGAGTCTGACATGCTGGACAACCAAGCCCTAAGCCAACAATTGTCAGTTTTCCAGAATCATTAAATGGAAAACCCTATCAAGTCATTTCCTGGATGTGAAACCTCTTCATGGGGTCCTGTTTAGGTGTACCTGGGGCCCAGAGTCAACTTGCAAATGTGTTAGAGAAGTATGGACTGGTTCTTTCAAACTCTTTAAGCCATGGGCCAGCTACAGCCATGGATGCAACACGGGGGGCTGTCAACCTTGTCCCCCATGATTACAACAGCTGGGAGCAAAGGGAAAGTACACCGGTTAGGTAAGAATAGATATATTTGAGACCAATATATTTGAGACTGCCAGAAGCAAAGCTATTAGAAAAGATTCTTGGAATGGCAGAATTGGAATGTGCTTTGATGTCATTTTTTTAGAATTAACCTTAATTTTTAAATAATTTGTGACAACATCTGTCCATGTATTTACTACTCACCAACATTGCACTACACAGAATAAGTGTTCAGAACAGGCAGAAGAAAGAGTCCCTGGCATCGGGGAGATGATAGCCTCTTTGGGATGCAGGTCTGGAGTTTAACGCAGGCTGATGTCAGGAAAGACAGAGGAGCCAAGGGAACTAGAACAATAAGCTGCCCTGTGTGGAGAGACTCGGCTGCAGGGGCAGGCTTCTGCAAGGGTACGTGGCTATCCTGGGCCGTGGGGTCCAGCAAGCATGAGAGCACAAGTGCCAAACCACGAACCTGGGTGTCACAGCAAAAGGCATCCAGGCTCCCAGATCCAGCATGATCCAGCACGATCCAGCAAGATCCAGCTTGGCTGGGTTGTGCCATGCTTCTAATTGATCTGATTGTTTATAGCAGGAGCCCAGCCAGGAGCCGGGAATGCCTGACCAGAAACTCTTCCTTGGAAGGAGGGTGCCAGAGCTGGCCACCATCATGGCAGGACTAAAGAGTGCCACAGGGAACATCACAGGCATCATTATATAGGTTTATCTAAGGCAACAGTTACAGTATTGTTCCCCTGGGCCATAGTGATGGAAGATTTTCACTTGTACTACACAAGCCCATGAGTGTAACTTGACTTGGACAAACATAATCCTCCACCCCCCTCAAATTATTTGGCATGGCATTTTTTTAAGCATTTCATATTTATAAAACCAGTGAAATCAGGCACTTACCTCAAAAATGTTGTCTTTTTAAAGAAAAGAAAAAGAAATGTAACTAACCTAAGTTTTTTTTTTTACTTTGAATTAAAATAGTGAGTGGTGTTCACTGCCAGTGAGCTTGGCTGGGATGGGATCCATAGAGGATTATTGCAATTCCAACTGAGCTAGCTGTCAGAGCCCCCCCGCCCTTCTCTCTCACGCAGAGTTCAAGTACTAACAACAGACCCATCTTTCATCTATGTTTTAATCTCTAATTCCTGATGAAATTGAAGTATTTGCGCACTTTTGTACTGTGGGTCTGCAACCCCCCTCACAACGCACCACAGCCCACCACGTCTACACCAAGTGCAGGAGAAAGGGGGTTCTGGGACCTGATGCAGTCTTCTGAAAACTCCTGAAAGTCAACTTTTCTCTAGTTGTGGAGACACCCTCACATCCGGGACTCTTCTCCAGTGATGTCTCACTGCCCCTGAACTTCCAAGGAAAGGACAAAAACCCTGCTCCAGGAATAAGTGCGGTAGTGGGGGTGGGGGTGTGGACAGGGACCCAGTGGGAGAGATCCGTGCTCAGACAAGGAAAGCTGAGCAGCTCTTTCTTTCTTCCTCTCTCTCCCTCTTTCTTATCACGCTGTCACTTCAGGGAGGGGAAGAAGGGTCTTAATAACGGCATGAGATCATTACAGATCAATGCAGTTAATATGTGATAAAAGCAATCTTCTTTTCTTCCTCACAAGCTGTGCTGAAAACTGAAGGATAGGTTATTCTTTACACACAATGTCTAGCCCAAGATATAACCCAGAAAATTGGGTAATCACATCTCCCTAGGTCCCTTTGTCATTTTTTGAGTAGAGGCAAAATCCTGCAGTGGTTCAATGCAAAGTCTTTGCCATAGGACCCACATGGTTCACATCGTGTGTACACACCACCCGTGTAATCTGGGGCCTCAGTTTTCTCATCTGTTAAATAGGGGTGGATAATAACACTCCACTGGATTTTTAAAGAGATCCTGTACATTAAGTGATTAGCACAGTTCAGGACACGCCAGAAGCACTCACCTGAGGCCAGGGGACATACAACTATTAACAAAAGTGGGGGCGCCTGGGTGGCTCAGTCGTTAAGCGTCTGCCTTCGGCTCAGGTCATGATCCCAGGGTCCTGGGATCGAGCCCCGCATCGGGCTCCCTGCTTGGTGGGAAGCCTGCTTCTCCCTCTCCCACTCCCCCTGCTTGTGCTCCCTCTCTCGCTGTGTCTCTCTCTGTCAAATAAATAAAATCTTTAAAAAAAAAAAAAGTGATAATAATGGCGGCAAAGCACGTGGACCCCGAAGTGAAACTTTCCAGATTCAAATCCCGGCTTTAGTTCTTTATGTGACATCGAGGAAGTTACTTGATTTTCTACACCTCAATTGCCGTATCTCTACAATGGAGATGAAAGAAGGGCCTGCTTTACAGGGCTGCTATCATCATAAAATGTTTGTGACCCAGACCTTATATACAGTAGCCATTAGCTGTTACTATCCAGTAGAGGAGAGAACCATTCCTACCCTCCCTCCCCCAGGTGTCTGAGGGATCAGCACTGGTATTCCCGTTCAGACTGGCTGGTGGTTGGATTGGAAATCACCAAGGCAGCTTGCTTGAGCTGATTCTGGGTGGCTGTGGGGTTCCTCCTGACAATGGGTTTCTCACTGGGCCCTCCCACTGGCAAGGGCAACCCACCCGACACCCAGGCAACTGTGAAATCCTCACCACTTCTTAAAGAAGTCTGGACAGTTGTAAACAATTCATGCCCTGGGACATGACACGACCCCTGTAAGGCATGCCTTTCCTCTCCTCCTCTCATTCCGTTGCAGATGCTTACTCAAGACCCAGCTTTGAAAGTTCCCTCTCAATGACTCCCTCGGTTAGAGGTAGATAGTCCCTTCACTGGGCTGCACTGTTCTGCTTCATAACTCTTATCAGATGTGTCATGTGGCATTTTGACTCTGGGTCTATCGCATATCGTCTTTCCAGCTAGAATATGAGCTCCAAGGTAGCGACTGTTCCATTCATCCCTATTTCACTAAAGGTTTCCTGTGTCTGGCACCGAGTACGTGTTCAATACATCTTTTAACCTAAAGAAAGTATGTCCATTCAAAGTTTCAGTATATCATATTCTCATTCCTTTCAAGCTTTCCCACTAGCCTGAGAGGTCCTTCTGGGAAGGATAGTGTTTTTTTAAAGTCTTTGTAGCCCCAGAATGGTCAAGTATATTGTAGGTGCTTAACAATCATTTATGGAATAAATAAAAGGATGAATTTTCGAGCTGATTGTTTTTTAACATAAGCCTTCTATTAGCATATATAGTAAATAAAAAATTCTTGGATCCCATAAATAGCATAATTTGATCAGAATTAAGATAGCATCTTGTAAGTAGAATGTTTACTTGATATGATAAATCAGAAGTTGTGTCTAGAGACCCTAATCCTTGCTTCTCAGGCAAATTATGGCAATGGGCCACTCACTGAGCTTTTAAAATTCCCACACTTAGGTTCTACTCCAATTTATTGAACAAAGTCCTTAAAAATGAGCTTAGGCAGAGGTTTTATTTTGTCTTTCCAGATTTTCCCAAGACTCATGTGAAAGTAGAGAGCCATTTTGGCCCTCTAACTTGCTAGCTCTGTGATTCAATATCCTCATCCATAAAATGAAGATAATTATCATAGCTCCCTTCTCAGATTGAGAACACTTAAATGAAATAATCCCATGAGAAGTGTTGAACACAATACCTAAAATGTTAAAAGCATAGAGTAAACATTACTGTTGTATTAGCAATATTTTTATTACTGGAGTATATGCCACAACTCCGCCCAGGAGCCACACCATTGCCACATCTTGGCCAAATATCCTAACTGCAGGTCCCTGTTCTTGTATTTAAATAACTGAAACTGGACCAACCTACCAGCTCTAACTCAACTTGCACCGTAATAGAGAGGCTAGCTTCCAACCATCCTCCCTTCCCTCAATCTCTCCTATCAAGGCCCACAATGTCCCCCAATTACTGCTAAGAACTGAATTATGCAAGTCTCATTCAGGCTTAAGATTGCTTCTTCTTGGGGGAAGAAGGAAAGACAACAGGAAAATGCTCTAGGACAAAAGTTTCTAAGTATTATCCATCCCAAAAGGACAAAAGATGGCATGAGAAAACCTGCTGTGTGGGGAAATCGTTTTGAGAGATAATTTGGATTTATTCATGAATAAATCCAAATTATCTCTTTTATGTCCTTATGTATCTGTTATCTCTTTTATGTCCTTATAACTCTAGCAAGTCCTTGATGTCTGTTTCCATTGCATTAAAAAGGAGCCAAGTAAGTACATTCCATGCAAATTGTAGCACATGCAAACTCTTTAAGATAAGGTCAGAAACCAATTTATATAAGTAGTAGGGAAAACACGGTAAATATTTATAAGGAAAATAAATGTTTAAGTAGAGAAGAGCAAAACATGAACAAAACAGCCTAGGAATTCCTATATTCTACCAAGAGGTGATAGGAAAACAGAAATAAGGTTCTAGAGCTAAGAGAACATGGACAGGTTTACAGTTAGAGACGACATCAATACGATGTCTGCTACATACCTCATCTTCAAATCTATTATCAAAGGTAATCTTCCCAATGACAATGACGAGGAAATACCATTATCCTAGGATTAGAGATGAGGAGATGGAAATGCATAAAGGTGAGAGTTCACAAGTCCGCACACCTTTTCAATGGCGCAATTCACATGAGACTCAACGTGTGACTGGCTTCACTTCACAATTAACCTCTTTCCATCAAACCATTCTGTGTAGCACAGAGAAGAAGCCCACAACTACCCAAACCATTGCTCATCTAACTAAAACAGAATATTGGAATTCACGGGTAAGAAAGTCTCCAGAGATGAGCACGGGCTCTGAGGGAAGCTGCTGCCCGAGCTGAGCTCTTGTGTCAGAATGGTCTGAAGAAAACAGTCGTAGACTGGAACAGAAAGAAATTGGCTGGGGTGGGTGGGTGGGGCGGGGGTGGGCAGGGGAAAATTTTTTCTCCCTCAGGTCTTCCTGTTTGAGTTAGTAGAAGTTTGTTGGTTTGTTGGTTTTTGTTGTTCTTTTTTTACCTATTGTGGAAGGATAGGTGGAACTTCCCACGGCCCTGTGACTATATTGTTCTACTTTGTCAGATAAGTAGGACTCTACAATTTTTTCATTCTGTCTTTCTCTATAACAACAGAAAAATAAAGCTTTTTAATCAAAGTAATCTTTTCCTATCAATTCCTCACAGTCTTACCATGTGTTGGTAGGGAACACCTCCCCCTAAAGCTCAGTGCTGTCTCTCACAGAGGCCCAAGTGAGCAGGAGGGGATAGGGGACACTCAGGGAGACCCATACCCTCAGGGCTACATTTGGAGCAACTAACCACAGGCTCACTGCAATGTCCTCTGAATTATCTCTGGGCTTTGGATCCTTCAAACTGACGTCTATCTTACAAAGTTCTTATGGGAAACTGAGGGAAAAAAAAAAAGAACACAATGAACAAATGAAACCTTCTGCAAAATTTTACCAGCTTTAAGTGACGGTACTAAACTCAGATCTTCGCATCTTGTTCTCATTTAATCCTTAAGACAACTGTTAGTATCCCCTTTCATCAGAAAATGATGCTGGGGGTGCCTGGGTGGCTCAGTTGTTAAGCGTCTGCCTTCGGCTCAGGTCATGATCTCATGGTCCTGGGATCGAGCCCCGAATCGGGCTCCCTGCTTGGCAGAAGCCTGTTTCTCCGTCTCCCCCTCCCCCTGCTTGTGTTCCCTCTCTCGCTGGGTCTCTCTCTGTCAAATAAATAAGTAAAATCTTAAAAAAAAAAAAAAGAAAAGAAAAGAAAATGATGCTGAAGCCTAGAGGGGTCAGTTGGCTATCCCAAGCCCACACAGATCCTGAGAGGTGGAGACAACTTTCCCTGATCCCTAACCTGTGAGCTTCTGCAGTGTATGGACTTTAGAACCAAAATACACGGGCTCAAATTCTGACTCCATGAGCTGTGTGACCTTAGGCATGTTTCGTAACCTCTCTGTGCCTCAATGTCTTCATCTCCAAAATGGGGAATAGTAATAGAGACAGTAAATCACAGGGCTGTCATGAGGATTAAATAAGTTAATGCATTTAAAATTCTTAAATCTGCAATTCCTATCCAGTGTGCCAAGGGGCCCCAGGGCCTCAGGGCAAAATCACAGAGGGTTGCTGGGACATTTAAAATTTTCAAGGGAAATGTGGTGATACTGGACATCTGTCCAACACTGAACTACTGCTCCAAGTCATTCACAGTTTCAACATTAGATCCCACTACATTCTTTTTGGTAATGATAAATCTTCACAAAGCTGGGTTTTCAGTTAATGCTGTGCAAAAAAAGTAAGTCCCACCGAAAAATCAACGTGGGGGGGGGCGTGGCAGTGTCCAATCTAATTCCTATGTTCGAACAGTTGTGCAGGACCCAACAGGTGCACACGTCCCATTATAAGTAATTATGTTACTTAAGAGAGAAATAAAAGTATTATCTTTTAAGTTATGTATGTCATTTTTTTTTCAAATGGCTACTTAAGTTGCCAGGACATAAATATGTATTAAGTTGTTGAGACCTAACTACTTAGTAAATGGATATAATGGGTATCTCTTTTGGCCCAGATGTGCCATAAAAAAATTATTGTTGCTGTGAATGCCGCGAAATGAGGACGTTTGGAACTTCTGGGTTGGAACAATTCCTGGTGAATAGTCACACTGTAGAAGTCAGCTGTTATTATCAACCCCCACGATGTACTGAGTCTTATATTAAGTTCTGCCAGTTCCATCTGAGTAATATAGCTGACATTTGTGTCTAAACAGGTTGGAAGAAAGAGAAGGACCAATATTTACAGATAAAGATAGGAAGTTAAGGCTGGCATATGACTTGTCCTAGATCATCCAGCTCAGCCTCATGGTGCTGGGACTTCTACAGAGAGCACTTGTTGTCCTGAACCAGGCTGGTTCCTCAGGAAAAAAAAAAAAAAATGACACAAAACAAGAAAAATATGTTACAACTCTCAAGATTCTTTTTGCTCTTTTTGCTTTTGCGGGGGTGGGACGGGGTGGGACAGGGGAGTTGCGTCTCTTCCTTCCTTTAATTATCAATTCATTTGAAAATATGTTACTTAACAATTTTAATGACAGAGTCACTCTGCTGATTAAGAAGACACAGAGCCAGAACTAATTTCCCTCTCTTACTAATTGGGAATGCTCAAAGTCAGATCCTGACATGGTATTCTAGACTTCAGATTCGCATCTGCTACTTAGACCTCTGAGAGATTCATGCCCTGTGGAGACGGGAGCTTCCTGCTGTCTTTTAGCAACAGGGCTGACGTCCTCTGAGTCCCGACCTGGGTGCCGGCGAAGGGGCAGTAGTTCAGATGTTTTATGCTTTAGTCCAAGGACCCAGTTCTGTTATTCCTAAGAAATAAGGGAAATATCATGGCAAAAAGACTCCACTCTACGTAGATAACTGTGCTACTGGAGACGGAGTCTTTCCATGGATTGTTTCAAGAAGCTGCCCTGAGGGGTCTGTGTTTTCTTGTCTGTTTTGCATATTATTTTTTATGTTTCCCCGTAAGTGCTTAGGAAATTGGTTTACCTTTACTAGTTTCATAGCATCCCTAGGGTCATCCCCAGGGAGTGCTTCATATCAGCTACAGGCTGCATATCAGCTACTTCAAGCAATGGTAAGGGATTCCACAAAAAGTGCTCTGAGAAGGAAAGGTTCTGGCAAGTTCCAAAGGTCCAGCTTTAAGCCTTGATGCCTTAAAGCCTCTGCAGGTGTTCAACCCTCCCCTTATAAGGTACCTGTAAGGGGCACACTCTGACTCACAGTTTCTGTTCACTGGCTCAGCACTGTAGTGCCTTCATTGAGGACCACCCCTTCTTTCCTGCCCTCATCTTGTAGCCTGGTGACCTCATTGCTCAGTCCCCTAATTCTGTCTTTGCTTCACTGGTGGTGCTGTTTCCTTCCTAGCTATGAATGGGTTTCCTCTCATTTTTCAGAGGTAGTGCTAGACTTTTCATCACAGCGACACTCTTAAAAAAAAAAAAAAAAAAAACACTTTAGATCAAGCCATTTGTTCTTAGAGTTTGAGCCAACCTCAAAGACTTATCTTCCACGGCACCCACAGCATTATCTATTATCATTACTATTATTAGTAACATAAATGATTTGTTTCTTTGTTCCAGCATTGGAGCCTTATTTTCTGGTTGGTAGTAGGAGATAGTATACCTAACTTCCAGGATTATTTCAAGGATTAAGTGACATGCTGACTATAAAGCACTTGGCCCAACCTAGCAGGCTCACAGCAAACACAGTCTTTACTATTATGAGAAGCAGCGCCACCCCTTCACCCAATGAGGACAAGGGGAAATTTAGAGTCTGTGGTAATTAGAAAGGCCCCCCACGAATATATGCACTCTTACCCCTGGACCTGTGGATATGGTTTGTTAATGGCGAAAGGGATTTTGCAAGTGTAATTAAGGTAGCAGACGTTAAAATAGGGAGATGACCCTGGATTATCCAAGTGGGCATATTCGATCATGTGAGGTCTTGAAAACAGAAAGAATGCACCAGCTGGAGTCAGGCAGATGTGGCAGAAGGGGAAGTGGGAGAGATCTGAAACAGGAAAGGGATTTAACATAACATTACCCGGAGGAGGGGCCACATGGCAGATAAGAGAAGGAACTCAGGTAGCCTCCAGAAGCAGCGACCTGCCCCCGGCTGACAACCAAGCAGAGATGTGCTGCACAGCCTGCCAATGCTTCCCACTGAAACATCTTCCTGCACCTCACAGAATAAAACGGACACATCATGAATAAAGCCTTTTCCCTTTGTCTGCACAACACAATTGAACAGGTATCTAACAACCTGGCTGAATCCTTCTCAACCCCTAATGTAGAAACAAAACAGGTATGGTATCTCTCCCCATAAGAGTGAATGACTAGAAGGAGAGGTTGCAAATCTATGGAAACATTCAATAGTTTCAAACAAGGAGACCATTCTGAGAAATCCAAATAAAAGCCTTTCATTAAAGAGAAAGGCAAAGAAAAATAGATGTTAACAGATTTGGTTTATATTTTCAAAGAGATTCAAGAGAAACTTGTATCTATGAGGAGCTACAAATCAGGGATAAGGAACAACTGTCTTCAGATGATCAACGTAATTATTGTGAAAATATCATGGAGGCTATGACTAATAAAACATATTTTTTAAAAACTGAAATTGGTTAATTGGATGAAAGGCTTAAGAAATTTTCTCAGAACCTAGGAAAAAAAGAAACATGATGAATGTGGTGAATATATCAAAATAAACAAAGACAAAAAGACCAGATTTCATTCACCTATAACAGGAATTGGAGAAGGATTATTTAAAAGAAGTAACCAGTAATCAGAAAAATAATTGAAGAAAATTCCATGAGATGTGGAGAAGCTTCCATCTTCAGATGAAAAGGCATACTGAGTACTTGGCAAAATGCAGAGAACCTAGGAGCCAAACTTAATTGAAATGTTGTTTGCAAGGGAGCCTGGGAAACATGGTTTGCAAGGTCACCACCAGAGTCAACAAGTAGAGCAGGGTGAGGGCAGGGAATAGATTTTAGAACAAACGGGCAAACTGGCACAATGATCAGGGAAGATTTATTCCATAAATAAAAGTATAATTTAATGTTGGGCAGTTCATTAGGCAATTCGCGTAAGGCAATTAATTCATCATCTAAATGGATCAAAGAATGAAAACTGTAAAAAAAAGATACTGAAGTAGTACTTGAAAAACAACAGTAAAAGCGTTATCCTTTTTACTTTTAACTATCTTAGAGTTAAATACTAAGAACAGTGTCACTAAAAAAAAAAAAAAAAAAAAAAAAAAGAACAGTGTCACTAAAGTCAAGAAGGATAAAAGATTATTTGCTGTAAGTGAATTATTCAATATTGCTTTGGCTATATTAGCCAATACAAGAAGATCTTCATCCTTACAAAAAGCAAAAGAAGAAAGTAAAGAAAATGCTGAGAGCTATAAATATTAGAATAGAGGAGACAAAATTACCGTGATTTTCATATGCTGTCATTTTATACCGGGGAAACTTGCAAAAGCACAACTAAATAACTATTGCAACTGATAAACGAATTCAGTAAGTTAGTAATTAAAAAGCAGTGTACAAAATCAATATAACAGTAATAAGTAAACAAAATCCAATTTATGGAGGTACCAAAATATATGAAATACCAGTGAATAAATAACAAAACATAATGCCAACAATACTAGAAAGACCTTCCTGAAATGACTAACAAGAAAACATGTATATTTGGTTGAAAAAGAAAAGTATGTGCACTGTGGCAGGGCAATTTTGTCTCTAGGAAACTACCATAAAGATGTGGTTAGACTAACGGGCAAAAGATATCCACTGTAGCCTTATCTATAATGGCATGTAATTGAAACATCTAATGGTGAATAGTGAAACAATATTAAATTTAAGAAACAAAACAGATGGGCAAAGGAAAAAAAGAGAGAGAGAGACAAACCCAGAAACAGGTTCCTAACTCTAGAGAACAAACTGAGGGTTACCAGAGGGGTGGTCAGGGGCATGGGTGAAATAGGTGATGGGGATTAAGGAGGGCACTTGTGGGGATGAGCACCCAGTGTTATATGGAATGTGGAATCACTATAGCGTACACCTAAAACTAATATTACACTGTATGTCAACTATACCAGAATTAAAACAAAACCTAAAAAATAAATATATTAGGGAACATCCAAACACGGAGAAAGGTCTCAGCAGTAGAGTCACAGTCCATCAGGGAACTGGTTCTCTAGAGGTGACGAAAGAACCGAGAAGGCAAACAGGGGATGATGAGGCAACAAAGAGTTTAGCAACAGCAGAAAGCTCCTCACGCCTGAATGCCTGGTCTGATGACGGGGAGGAAGTGGTGTCACTGGAACCAGAAGTTGAGACCTTGCTGCAGACGCCAGGGCTCCAGTGGGAACCGGAGCAAGGTTCCACAGAGGAGAGGGCTGTCCTGTTACTGCTGGAGCCAAGGAAGAGACGAGTTGCTGTCAGAAGTAACGCTCAACCCACGAGAAGGGCAGAGAAGTACCCCAGCTTATCCTTGCCAATCTTCCACCAGTTCCTCCTCCCGTTGGTGAATCTACTTGGAAATTAGAGGCACTGGAGCCCGGGATCTGTAATTGCAGTTCAGAACCGAGCAGAAAAAGATAGGGAATGAATCTGAGCAAACAGGCAATAAGCCAACATAACTACTTTGTGATATTTATTGATGAGGAAAACATATTTGTGATATATTTTAGGAAAAGAAACAGGTTATAAACATTTATATTGTTCAAATAGGCATATAAATACATACCTAAATTGATAAGCATAGAAAAATGACTAGGGAACATAGTAATGTTAGCACTGTCTGGATGATGCTATTTTTGGGTAATCTGTATCTTCTAGTTATTCCAAAATGAATATATAACACCAGTGACTTAGAACAATAAAAGGATAATTGTGTTTCTGTGTTTAAGAAAAGAACAATTAGGGCGCCTGGGTGGCTCAGATGGTTAAGCGTCTGCCTTCGGCTCAGGTCATGATCCCAGGGTCCTGGGATCGAGTCCCACATCGGGCTCCCGGCTCAGCGGGGAAACCGCTTCTCCCTCTGACCCTCTCCCCTCTCATGCTGTTTCTCTCTCGCTCGCTCTCTAAAAAATAAATAAAATCTTAAAAAAAAAAAAGAAAAGAACAATTAGATTGTTGGCTCCTTGAATACTGGATATAAAGATGAAATATCTTTATCATGTTTAGAGCCTTTAGTTTAGAGGGAAAAAAAGCTGAGATTTTTCTACCCATATGAAATACACAACTGCAGCTATTGATGTTGACCATCAAACAAAATGTTCAATATATATTTTACTTCCGCTTGCCCTTTTCTACTCCCACATACAATTGAAATAATAAGGTATATTACATCTGATTCCTTTTTATCTCTTTCAATAATACAGTATGAATCATCTCCTTTAAGATTCCCTTGCACATCTATTTCTTTTATTATCATGTTAACCTCTGTAATTCAGAATGTTTTATTTTATAGTTCTCATAGTTTAACATCATCTATTTTATAACATGTATTCTCTATCTGTTAGATTTTAATTCCAAACCCCCCCCCCCAAAAAAAACACTATCCATGTTATCTGAATACCATTAGAATGCAGATCTCCTTTGGGAGGGTAATTCTGATGCCAACCTGAAATGGCAAAATGAGAACCCCTTCCTTCTCCATCAGAAACCAGTTATCCCTCCTTCAGGTGTGTCTCAGCCAGTATCCAGTAAGGAGGTAGTGATCACATCGGTTACTTTTAGAAAAAGAATTTAATGCAAAGTATAGTTAATTAGGTACTGGAGAACTGAAAACGCAAACCAGGACACTGAGGTTTTATAGAGGTTGTGATTGCAAGAACTAGCAACTCTCTCTAGGGTGGGGAAGACAGGGGAAGGGACTAGGATTACCAAAATTTAGATGCTGGGAGGAGGGGGGGCTCGAGGAACTGGGATTGAAGCCTCTGGTGAGAGGGCACTGCTTGGTTGCCGTGGGGTGACGCCTCAGGGACCCATAGGAGACACCCTGTGGAGCTGGGATTCAAACCCTGAGTAGCGCCCGGGTTGGCCAGCACTATGACCCCTGAGGGGGTGCCATGAGACTGCTTCTAACAACAATGTGGGTAACTACTGCCACCAGAACTTGGCTGCGGCTGCCAGAACCAACAGTTGCTGTGGAGTGGCTGGGATGAACAGGAAACAGAGGTGAAGGAGCATGTCCCTCCCTCTAGCTCCCCCTGGTGGCAGAGGCAACAAGGAGCCAGCTGTGAAAACAGAAATGGGGTTTGCAGTCCTGGTTAAAAGTTGGGCACAGAAGGGTGGTTTGAAGCTGAAAAATATTAGCAAAAGTCCCCTGCACACAGCTCCTGTCAAGAGTGTCTGCAAGGGGCGCCTGGGTGGCTCAGGCGGTTAAGCATCTACCTTCGGCTCAGGTCATGATCCCAGGGGCCTGGGATGGAGCCCCGCATCGGGCTCCCTGCTCAGCGGGGAGCCTGCTTCTCCCTCTTCCTCTACCACTGCCCCTCCCCCTGCTTGTGTTCTTTCTCTCTCTCTCAAATAAATAAATAACATCTTTAAAAAGAAAAAAGAGTATCTGCAAATAATAGGGCTCTATGCCTATTTCTGAGAGTGAAAAGGAAGATAAGGGAGCAAAGAAGAGGAGAATAGGGTTGGGAAAAAAATTACAGGAGTAAAACAGCAAGACAGAATGACCTTCCCCAACTCGGCAGTGCTCACAGGGAACAAGCTTTGGCCTTTCTGGTGCTAAGAAGCCCTTGTATCTCATTACCATCCTCGTTTGGCAATCTGTGCAGCTCCTGGGGTTTTTTAAATTTCACCTCCTATTATTAGTGCCCATTGAACCAGATAATGAGTTTGGATTTCTGAATGTTGACTATGAGAACCTGCCTCAGGTACAAAGTATATCCACCCTCTGGCCTCTTAAATGCTATCCCCTTCCAACAATACAGTGGCCCATAGTACTCTACCCTTGTATCATGCATTCCCGCAGACCTGTGTTGGCCTTAGAGAAGGCCTATCCATCCATCTCCTCATCCATTCACTAACTAGTTCAGTGAGGGCTTATTCCAAACTTCCCGTGTTGGACATTATTCTAGACACTGGAGATCCAGCCATGGGCCAAGCAGACCAAGTCTCGTTTACATTTCAGGGAGTGTGGGAGGGAAAGGCAGGAGTGAGGCAGATAATGCACACTTGGGAATTAGAGAATAACGAGTTCTACAGAGAGAAATGTGGTTGTGTGAGAAGACAGGGTGAGGCAGGGATGTCGAGAATGATCAAGAAGGACTCTAGAGAAAGGAGCAGTTTGACAGAGATCAGAATGATAGGAGTCTGAGGAACATCTATGAAAGAAGCAGTTGCAGGTGGAGGGAAGAGACAGCAGGGGTGCTGAAGCTAAAGCCCATCTGGCGTGCTGGCGGAGACAAGCAAAAAGGCCAGTGGTGCTGGGAGGAAGGTGGCTCCGGGTCAGGTGGGGAAGGAGATCAGAGCAGCAGCAGAACACCTGGGGGGGCAGGAGTCATGGAAAGGCTTTCAGGACACTCGAAGTGAAAGGAGAAGCCACTTAGGGAGGATGAACGGGAGAGGGAAAACAGTTGATTTAAGAGTTTTTAAAAAATCATCCTGCCTACTGTGTGGATAGTAAGTCATGGAATCTAAGAACCAGTCGATTAGAAGAAATACTGTTGTATGTACCAGGAAGGAAAAAAACAACTGCTAATGAAACCACACAGGAAACTTTCTTATAACTTGGAAAATGTTTACGGTTGTTCAAAAAGCTGTTTTAAGTGTATCCAGACATAGATCTTTATTGTCTATCACTCTAGAGCATATATAAAAGGAAAATATACATGAAATTAATTGGTTGAAGAATTCCGAAGTCTTCTTCGCATTCAGAGTTCAACCCTTCTGAAATATTTTTCTATTCAAAGACCTCAAGAAAGCTCAGCTATTCATTCATTCATTCATTCATTCATTCAGGTACCTGCTACAGTGCTGAGATGCACTTGAAAGAAAACAGATGCGGTCCCTGGCCTCACCAAGCATGCCGTCCGGGAAGCCACAACAAGCAAGGAAAGGGAAGGGATCGGAGAAGGCAACATCCGTGCAGAGCTTGGTCATCACACCATGTTGTTCATAACAGGAACTCTCCTGTCAGGCAAAACTGGGTATGAATCCTGTCTCTCCATTACTATTCATGCATCCTTGGACAAATTATTTACTCTCTCTGGTCATCAGTTCCCTGCTAATATCTACCTCATAGAGTTATCATTAAGACAAAATAAAATGGTGCACATAAAGCCCTTAGCAGAGTATTGGCTCTAATTATGGAATTCATGGTTACTACATGAACCAGTTGTTGTGTTTAGATATGTCTTGTATGGTTATCAAATTAATTCACATGCCCATGACACCCCTGATTCTTCTTGAGTGCAACCACACTACCTGATCCCCTCTTTCTGTAACCTTTCGGGATCTTCTAAATATGCTACACGTGCAAAATTGCAAAAAAAAAATGACAGTTTTGTCTTTTCATAATTGTATATTCAGTTGGCATTTTGTTTTTCCCTCCCCTCAGATTTCAGGAAAAACATATCTAGCAAGATTGTTCCAGTTGATTCTAGTTGTATAAAGGAGATTGTTATTTGCCCTTCCTTCTGTTTGGTGGGGATAAAAAAAAAATTGAAGGACTGAAAGGAAAATAATGGGAACTGGACACTGGAGGACGGTGCCAGAATTACTGCAAAAATCTAAGCAGGTGGAACGAAGTTAAAGGAAGTAACACACTAGCTCCTTTGAGGAGCCTCCATTGTTTACTTGGCTCTCCTGGGAGTTCCGGTAACGAGCAGTTCTCCATCAGTCTGTGGAGTTCCTTGTGAAAGACCCCTTAGCCCTGAAGCCAGGAGGCTGATGGTATTCATCATAACACACTTCATAATGCTGTTACTGAAAGGATCCTTCTGACGGGACTGAAAGTATCTGTGACCTGGTCATCGTCCTGGCCATGTATTTAAAGCTTCAAGGAGGCAGTTGCCATTTCAAGAAGCCTTAAGTAGACAAAAAAAACATAACTCCAACTGTTCTTTTAAGTCTTAAATTATGTAAATTGCTTCTTTGTTCAGGATTTCTTGACTCAGAGCTTCTTAGAAGCAAAAAGGCTAATCTATCTCCAAAATGTAGTTACGTTCTCTTTCTCTTGTAAATTCTAGACCTGATTAGAGACCTCATTCCTCAACTCCCTCAGTTATGAGAATCCCCCAAAACTGAAGTTATGAATTAAATATAGATCTTCCTACATGTATGCTCTATTAATATGTTAGCATAGTGAATCTTTCATCAACAATATTTCCGTGTGTGAAAGATCCGCTCTGCTCCCCAGTCAACCCTTTCTTTTCCATAGTGGAAACAGTCCTAGGGGCAGATAGTACAACTTCACAGTGAAGAGGATTCCATGCTTCCAATATGATTGTGAAAACATAAGGTACCCTTTCAATTTCTAAATGTCTTAAATAAGATATAATTAGATATAATAAATAAATAGATAATATATATTTGACTTATTCTCCCCCAAAAGATATTTTCACTGTAATGAGCAACTTGAGTCAATATGGATCTAGAGAATGGTCACAAATGGTTAGTGATGGGAGTCCCATTACAAGAAAATAACTGAAAAACAATGAGGAGATTAATGAATTCTTATCCAGGCAACATATGGTCTTTAACTACAACAGATACGTGAGTATGTTCTATGTTTATAAATTTCTAATTTTTCAAAATGTTCTTAGCAGCTCAAATTAATTATTGGCATGTGTTACTTCTTAAAACATATTCCATATTTTGATTCATAAGATAAAATTAATTTTTTCACTTGAAGTTTTAACTGATGTGGATAATCAGATGCCAGCTGTGCAGAGAAACTAATTTCATCCAAATTATGGGTAAATGACATTCTAAGTCAGTGGTGTTTTTTTCTTTCAGAAGTGTCACCTACCTTACTTTCCACACCACTCCATTATGTCCTGATTTACTGTATAACAATACATTAATTCCTCCATCTCTTAACTTCCTAAAGAATAGTGTGCAGCCGAGATAGGAAATGCCTGGTGCAAAACTCACACTTGGTTCTCACTTTCTCTTAAAATTTTCCCACTTACTCCCTAGATTTTTCAGTGATGATGAAGATGATATCATTCACTCAAATGCCATTCAATTGTCTTGTAGCAAAATGCTTTTACAGCACTTTCACATTTATTACCTCATTTAATTTTTACATCAACTCTAGAACAAGGAGGGCAATAATATTATATCCCTTTTTATAAACAGTGTAAGAAAAATTAAATATTTTCACAAAATTACAGAGTTCTTAAGGACTTGTGCTCACAATGGTACCCAGACCTCCTAGCCCCCAGAACACAATGTTTTCCCTAGTACCCAGTATTTCCTCGGTAGAAATAATTTGAGTTTTAATATTGCACACACTTCAATTGGAATTCTCTCTCTTACCTAGCTAGGTGAATGGGACTGGAGGTGAACTCCTTAAAAGTCTCCTTGACCTTCAGCTTCCTTATCAGCACAATGGAAATAATAATGTATAATGACCAGACACAGTTCCCACCACATCCTAAATTTTTAGTAAGTAATTATAGCAAGGATGCTATTTAGTGCATAACAGGTGCTCCATAAATGCACATTTTTTTCCTTTGCAGCCAGATCACATCAAGGTTTGTTGCAACTGAGACTGTTGCTAAATGAGGATTGATGAAGCAAAAAATATTTACAAATTAAGTTGAACAATCACTACTAATAATACGTATTGAGCACCTACTATGCCACACACTATCTATTCTAGAGTACTTTATATATGTAAAAGTTGGTGCTATTACTGTCTCTGCTTTACATATTAAGAAACTGAGTCACAGATCATTTAAATAACTTCTTGAGATCACACAGCAAAGAGTGACAGACCTGGGATTTGCATCAGTTAATCTGGTTCCAGAGTCCTCCAAATATAGGTCAATTCCAAGATCAATACTAGATCCAAATTACAGACAAAAAATATACACAAAAAATGCAGCAAGGCACACATAGGAGGATGCCCTGTTTTGTTTTATACTTTTGTAATAATAAGTTTCTTTGTATCATCCAACTATCTAAACTTAAAAAACCAACATTAGCAATATCTTGACACAGAGCAAAAGGTGCTCCTAAAAACAAGCCAATGAACGTCTATTTTTTAGCCAACTATCAATTAAAATCTTATATTTAAATATTACAATAAAGGTAAGAAGAGTTTCTATCAAGTAAATCAGGGTGATACCATACCACTTCCTTGCTCAAAAATCTCAAGTTCCTCTTTTTTTCCTGAAGTCAAGCTTAGATTCCTTAGCCCATCACTCAGGACCCTACAAAATCTGCCAGCATTTAGTTTTTAAGTCTTTTCCTCCCTCACTCACAACCTGACATCCCCACTCTTGTCCTAATCTTCCTTTCAAATTCTTATTTCCACACTTTTTCTCTAGTTGTCCCTGTATCCAGAATATCACCTTGCCTCTTGATTATCCCTACGTGTTCCCCAAGGTGCATACACAATCAGCAGCATTTCTGTGAGTTACCCCCTCGCTTCCAGTACCTTCAAGGGGTCTTTTTCTCTCGACCCTGAGAGCACACCAATCATTTGACACTAATACTCACATTGACTGAGCACCTATGATGTTCCAGGTGCTCTAAATACACATTTGTATTTAATCCTCACAAAGCCTGGCATATGCCTCACTGTCTTCCTTTTACTTAGGAAGAAATCAAAGCTGAGACATCTGACTTGCCAAAGGTAGATAGCTATGAAGAAGTGAACTGGAGATTCAAATTAAAGTGGTCTAAAGCCAGAGTTAAATTTTTCTCAAAATTTTCCAAAATAAAATCTAGATTTTACCTTTTAAGCCAAATGGTCAATTTCTCATTATACTACGGTTTTAGGAAAAAACTAAGGATATACTAGGGCACACCAGGCCTAAGTGCCATGCATGATCCATTGGTGGTACCCTCAGTGGGTGTAGGAAAGATAACAGGCATAGAGAGTGGAGAATGTGCCCAGGTAGGACTTAAGGAAGGAGAATGTGTTGACACGCTGTTAAGAGGTTGCTTCTTCCCTGGGCTTTCTTGTTGCCATTACCCAACTCGGCTTCTCTGCAGTCATTTCCAGCACGTTTCTTCCTTGTTGCCTCCCACTATCAAGGCCTTAAAAGCCAGGCACTCATTTTAGAGCTAGGGGTTGCCGTATGACCTTGTTCTTGCCAACAAGATGTAAAGAGATAACTGTCAATACTTTCATGGGTATCATGAAAATATTTTCTTTTCAGAAAAGAGAGACAGATAAGAACACCCTCCTCCACCATCCTTGCTTTCTGTTTTGGACCCTGACATGTGAAGATATGATGATTAGGGATCTGGGTGCCATCTCATCACTAGGAAGGGAGACACTGGCAACATGATAGAATGGTATAGAGGGGGCGCCTGGGTGGCTCAGTTGGTTAAGCGACTGCCTTCGGCTCAGGTCATGATCCTGGAGTCCCAGGATCGAGTCCCGCATCGGGCTCCCTGCTCAGCGGGGAGTCTGCTTCTCCCTCTAACCCTCTTCCCTCTCACGCTCTCTGTCTCTCATTCTCTCTCTCTCAAATAAAATAAATAAAATCTTTAAAAAAAAAAAAAGAATGGTATAGAGGATCAAGAGAGCCTGAGTCCCCTATGGCCTTGTTGAGCTACCAGACCCAGTCTGATACTGCCCAGATCCAGCCTTCTGTGGTATAAACATTCCATCTTCATGGTTTAATCTTCCATGAGTTGAGTCTTCTGCTCCTTGCAGTCCATGGCATCCTAAAACCAGTATACCATCAAATGGGCAACAGCAATAACTTTTCTACATGTTCCACCCTCTTTGACAACACAGATACAGCTTAGAACAAGCAAGTCTCTAAATCTCTGAGTGACATTTTTGTGAAACTATAGAAGCAAAAACCCCACAAATCCTGGGAGCCTTAGCTTTTCATTGTTGGATCCAGATTCTTGAGAAAATTTCTGATGGATTCAGAGCCTACAATTTATATGGTAAGGCAGGAGGAGAATTCTACCTAATGATTGTTTCTTCACTGTACACAGAGAAGATAAGAAGATTTTTCTACAGAGGATTAGAAATAGCAACACAATAGATGCTAATGTTGGGGTCTGAATCCCGACAGCCCTTTCCTACAGATTTGACCCATTATTGGGGGATTGGATAGAATAGGCTTGGGGACCTAAATGCAGAAAGGCCTGTTCCACACTCCCTGTCTGGAACCCATTCAGGAGACAGTCATGTCAAGTGCCTCGTATCAACAAAGGTAGACTGCTACAGGTTAGTAAGGGGGCATGGCATAGTGAGATCACCCATCTCAGGCTTCGGAAGAGACTCAGAAAGTTTGCAAGGGGCCCAGAAGACAGCTGAGAATTAAGGGCTGGAATGCAGTCAGGCATTCACAAACCCCCAGCAGACTGATAAAGTGATGGCATGAGAGAAATGAGAAGATAAAGAAGTGGGAAGAGAACAACTCAGAAACACTGAGTTTAAAACAAATTACCCTGAATGGAAAGACTGGGTTATTATTTTTTTTTTAATGGAAAAACAGAGCAGAAATAGTATTTCATGAACTAAGTTGATTTGTATAATAAAGAAAGTTTCATTTTTCACATCTGAGTTGCTATTACAAATTTAAAGTTTAGCAGACAATTTGACATTGCTGGAATACGATGTTAGAACTCATCTGTCTGAGCTAACGGCAATTTCCCCAAAGAGCCACCAGCAGCAGGCTGCCTTGTTGCCATTGCATCTGACTGACCCAAAAGAAAAGACCTAATTTGACAATCTCCAGTGGAGAAATCCCACAGGCTAAGAAGTTTTAAGTGTGGATTATATTTCACAACCACGACCAGCAAGCACAAGCCTGCCAGATGAAGATGGTTTTCTCAGCACTGCCATGCTCAAGAACAGACCTTGTTCGCAAGAAGCCACATCACTCAACTGGGTTTGCCTCTGAGACCAGGTTCCCGGGGGTACCTACCTGTCGTGAGTAATGTTTCATTATTGGCAGACAGGCTTCTTGGCTCCCTGGGAATGGCTCTTTATGCTATTTGAAGTTCTGAAGCACCTAAAAAGAGAATATTCAAATTATGAGCCAAGTGAGATCTAACCAAGGAGAGTGCAGGGCAGCCACCCAGGCCCCTGCAGAACGTCAGCATAATTGTGGGCATGCAGTCGGACTACCTGGCTCAAATCCCAGGTCCACACCCTTCTGGGTATATTACTCTTTCCTCAATTTCCTCATTTGTCAAATGGGAAGGCCAATATCTACCTCAACATACTTTTCTGAAGATAAAGAGATAACACATATAAAGTACTCAACTTGGCTGGCCTATATAAGAAATACAATAAATACCCATTTTTCTCCCTTCATCTGTTCTTTCATGCTATAAATTTTGTTCTGAGTTTAAGCACAATGTGTATAGGCTAAGGTTTAACAACCATGGTGACTTCAAGTTGTGGATAACCTCTTCCTTGACTCTTCTTCATCATCAAGTGCTTTTTCCATACCATCTCTGGGGCCCTGAGTCTGTCCCAGTGGCTGAAAGCTGCTGCTTTCCAGGAGAGGCCAGATCCACTGTAGCACATATTTAGCATTCTAGTTGATAGGGAGTAAAGGGAAAGGACAACTTGAATCCCCCTTGCTATTGTCCCAGCTTCTGCTTCACTGTGAATTCATCATCCATCATGGTCCAGAGAGCATCCCAAGAAAAGAGGGTGTAGGCAGATTCCCAAAACCTAATTCATAATCCAAAGCCAAGATGGAGATAGGGCAAGGTCAGGAAATGAATGGGAAGTTGGAGGAGCCAAACCAAGCAGGAATAAACATGAGAGTATCGGGTATAGGTCTGAGTTCTGGGGATGTAGTTTGAAACCAAGGTGGAAAAGACTACTCAAGAAGCACAGCAAGTGAGCTAGGAGGCAGTAAGGGATCCTTAAGGACTATTTCAAATGCTTTTGCACCACTCCTACCCCAATCAGACACACATGGGCATTGATATCTTGCCTTCTGGATGCCTAAGATGGTACATTGGCACTGTCATCTGCCTTGGGGAGGGAGTCTTTGAAAATAGTACAGTAGCTTTGGTTTTCAGCCAAACAGATAACCAGAAGTGTCCCCGCACATAAAGAACAGGAATCCATTGTTATCCTAGACTCCTTATCTCTTGGGTGAGACATAATTCTCACTCACTATTACCTTCCCTCTCTGATTTTATACTAACTAGGGTCATAACAGCCATCTAAGTCTTCCCCAGATATCCAACATCCAGCCAATAGTTGACATAACTACCTTGATTGCTAGGAATTGGGGCAGCAATTTGATCTCCTCATATGATCCAGTGATTATGTTGCCAAGGGACATTTTGAGTGCTGGTTCACTTAGTAGTATAGAAACTTTTTAGCTGGTTGGAGTTGCTGTGATCAGGGATTGTACATCCCCTTATCACTCTACCCTTCAGAGTGTTAATCTCTCTTTTTGCTGCTCTTGGATGCATTCTACAGATCAAATGGCAGGGGGAAAAGGATGTTCTTGGGGAAGTCTAGGTGGCCTCAGGAATCAGACAGAACCTCCTTTTCTGCTGACATATACAAGATACCTGATATAACAGCATGAATCAAGCCTAGAGCAATGAATCTTCTCTTATTTAGGTGACAAGAGATTGGGTTTATTAATTTTGTTTTCATCAAATGTACCTTAACATCAGTATTTCTAGGATTCTTTCAGCATTATAATTTAAAACAGAGTTTAGTGTGATAATATAGAGTATAATGTTTTGATTCTAGTATAAATTTACCATATGTGAGAAAAGGGAGAGGGAGAGAAGCTGGCAATTCAGATAAGAGAAAATAATGGACTAAGAAGTTCTTATATTTGATAAAGATATCAAAGTAAAAATTGAAATCATGACATGAACTGAAGACTTTGAAAAACGCTTACTCTGAAACTGAAATTACCCTGATATGCCTGGCATCATTCCATCTGGAAGCAGACCCTGCATTCAATCTTTATATTTTCTCCCTAAAGGGAATAACAGTTTCCCTACAGGATAAGGGTGCTAGGTCTGGGGATGGGAAAATAAGATGGGTCTGGGACAATTTGTGGTTGGAGATGGTGATCTATTCAGACAATCTGGAGAGAGTATAGTGACAAATAAGTAATAGACGTGAGATGCTTACACAACAGAGCATTCAAACAGCAGAAAGGTGACCAGAAAAATAATAATTATGGTCCACTAGAATAAGATTAATCTGTAAGTAAGCCTTGAGTCCATGATAACATTTAAAAATAAAAACTAATCGAAGAATGCTAATAAGACTATACAAGTTGGAATCGAATCATGCACATGAGACTTTAGTGTTATTTACAGTAAGATGGGTTATTTGTCAAACAATTAAGAGAATTCACACTGAAGTTTAGCCAATCCAGGTTACACATGACAAACTGCTTTCCCTCTTGTGGAGGATTTAAAGCACAAAGTACTTTGTAAAGAGATAGGGTCTGTGTTCACCTCTGAATCTAGTTGGGTTTATGATTGCTTTAACCAGTAGAGGATGGGGTAATAGAGATGATGCTATGTGATTTTGAAGGTTAGGCCATAGAAGGCCACTGGTTGTACCTTACTTATAGGAATACTCACTTTTGGATCCCTGAGCCATGTAAAATGTTCAGTTATCCTGAGGTTGCCATGCTTTGAGGAAGCCCAAGCCACATGGACAGACCATGTGTAGGCACTCTGGTCAACATTCCTGACTGAGCTCAGCTTTAGAGTCATCCCAGCTCAAGTGCCAAATATGTGAGGATAAAGGTCTCTAAAATATTACAACCTGATGCCATTTAAGTTACCCAAAGTTTTCAAGTCTGCTTATGGAGACCTCAGATATCACCAAGTAGTGACAAACCATTCGTGCTACATCCTGTCCAGATTCCTCATTCACAGCGTAGGCACTGAATCTGGAGGCAGTGGTTTGTTACACAACAATATGTAATCATAGCGTCTCTAGACTTTTCGGCAAGAACAAATTATGTGAGTAAAGTCTCAGGTATTCAGGAAGTGTTGTCCCATATTATTATGCTTTTGATTGTGCCTAGTGTTTATATGTATAATGTATTCCAGACAAAAATCAAGTAGAAAGATAACAACTCAAGAAATTTCTACTAAATATAATCACAGCAGAATGTGCATCAAAAAACACAAATCTCCTCCCTGAGACTGTTACTAATTAAAGTTCCCAAGAAAATGCCTCAGTGCAGCGACTCTTGAACTTTGATATACATCAGAATCACTGAGAAACTTGGTAAGATAAAGAGGCCCAGGCCTTTACCTACTTAATGTGCCTCTCTGTTCTTTTTTTTTTTTAAAGATATATTCATTTATTTTAGAAAGAGAGCACACGAGAAGAAGGGCAGCAGGAGAGAGAGAAAGAGAGAAGCAGACTCCCCAACGAGCACGGAGCCTGCATCAGGGGAGCCCAAGATCATGACCTGAGCCCAAATCAAGAGTCAGATGTTCAACCAACTGACACACCCAGGCACCCCCTCTCTATTCTTTGTTAACTCTCCAGGTGCCTCTGAAACACATTGTTTGAGAACCACCAATATAGTGTTATGGAAAGTAAGTAGAGAAAAGGCGGCAATGTAGATAAAATGGCATTATTTCCTGTCCACCTACCACTGCATGTAGGAAAATTTTGAGGAGAGGTTTAGCTGAAGGAAAAGTAAGTACCCCTTTTTAGCATGTCTCAGATAGTTTCTGAGAAGACAGTTGCTTAATTGCACTGCCTTCTCCCTCTGACTTGAGTGAACACCCATGCCCACACAGACTTAACAATCTGAGGTTATGTGGCCATGCATTCATACCACAGGAGAGACAAGCACCAATTTATTTGCCAACTAACTGTGTAGGAGTGCGGTTATCTACGCTCAACATACAGAAGACCGACAGGAACAATTGCTTTTTTTAACTCAGTGTTTCTCAACTTTGACTCCACATTAGAATCACCTGGAGAACTTTTAAAAGTCCCCATTGCTGTACCCCAGACTATTACAACACACTCTGGAGGTGGCTCACAGGCACAGTTTATGCATAAGGCTCCCCAGGTAGTTCAAAGTCTATCCAAATTTGAAAAACACTGTCTTTACCTCAAATTCTCACAAATGAAGCTGATTCATCCTGAATTAAAAGAGAAGTCTGTACCTCTAGGGGTCATCCTTTTATTAGGATACTTTCATAACTTGGTATCAGATAAAATGGTTTAAAGTATGAGAACATGTGCAGAAAGACAAGCCCCAGAGATGACTGTCCATATTCCTACCCCCTCTCTACCATATTGGCAAAAGAATAGACAATTCCTTTCCTATATGCCAGCAATGTCAAGTGAAATTTGAAATGAAAACATACCATTTACACTAGTCCCTCCATTAATACTTAGATATAAATCTAATAAAATCTGTAAAAGATATATATGAAGAAAACTACAAAACTCTGATGAATTAAATCAAAGAAGCACTAAATAAATGAAGATATATTCCATGTTCATGGATAGGAACTCAATATTGTCAAGATGTCTATTCTTCCCATCTTGATCTATAGATTCAATACAATCCCAATCAAAATCCAGGAAGTCATTTTGTGGATATTTGTCATTTTGTGACAAACCAATTCTAAAGTTTATATGGAAAGGTAAATTATCCAGAATAGCCAACACGGTATTGAAGGAGAACAAGTTGGAGGACTAACACCACCCGACTTCAACACTTACAATAAAGCTACAATAATCAATATTGTAGTGATGTTTCCACAACTCCATAAATTACTAAGAGTCAATTTAATTATATACTTCATATAGGTGAATTTTAAGGTAAACAATAAAACTGTTTAGAAAGATACAATGTGGTTTTAGCTTTAAAGTTCTGAAAAAAAGGGGTGCCTGGGTGGCTTAGTTAGTTAAGCGTTCGGCTCAGGTCATGATCTCAGGGTCATGAGATCAAGCCTGGCATCAGGCTCCACCCTAGGCCTGGAGCCTGCTTAAGGTTCTTTCTCTCCCTCTCCCTCAGCCCTTCCCCACCCCCATTCATGCTCACTCTCTCTCTCAAAATAAATAAATTAAAAAAAAATAAAGTTCTGAAAAAAATAAACAGGCAAAAATAAAGATTAGTACTTTGAAAAAATTACTTTAAGAAATAGGAGAAAAAAGCTGCAGGATTTTTTTCAACAATGCATGAGCTCTATAAAAATAATATTAATTAAATATATTGTTTACTACTGTATGCCAAATGTTGTTCAAAGTTCTTTACATCATTTTATCGTTAAATAATCCTATAATGTTGATATTATACCCCCTTTTACAAATAGAGAAACTGAAACTAACTGGATATAAAAAAAATGAAATGACAGTATAAAAAGAGAGACTTAAATTAAAAGGGAGGTGGTAGTGCTAAAGAAATAATTCAAGGAATTAACAATGCCATTACATAATTGTAAATGCTATTAGAAAGACCAAAAAATAATGAAGACCCAAAAGTAGTTTAGTGATGATCAGAATGGGATTGAAGATATTACGGTCAATGCAGAGGAAAAGGAGAAAGAGATTAATGTGATCAGAAAATAAATGATAGATAGATATGGATGACATAAAATGAGGGCCAAAGAAAAGATAATAGTGTTCTGAGGGGTGCAGGAGAGAACAGCATAAAACAAAGTTAAAGGCTATTATTTACATTTTCTCTTAGTTGAGGAGAATTTTATTTTATTTTTTTAAAGATTTTATTTTTTTATTGGGCAGAGAGAGAGAGAGACAGAAAGAGAGGGAACACAAGCAGAGGGAGTGGGAGAGGGAGAAGCAGGCTTCCTGGTGAGCAGGGAGCCCGATGCAGGGCTCGATCCCAGGATCGCCCCCCCTCCCCTCGTCATGACCTGAGCCAAAGGCAGACGCTTAAAGACTGAGCCACCCAGGCACCCCTGAGGAGAATTTTAAATATAAATGGCACCATCATTGACAAGATATCAGATAACAATGTCCCTGCAGCTGCACTGAGGACTTCACACACAACTACTTGTTTGATCATCACAACCCCAGGAAGCACACACTATAATTATGCTCATTTTACAGATGATCCTTAGAAGAAGATGACTGCATATCTCCAGCTTGCCTAGGACAATGCTGATTCACTCCTGTGGTACATCAATAAATGAATGTAAATTACTTTAGGCACCATTCATCCTCAAAAGTGTCAGATATGTGGACAGCAAATGACACAATGACCCTACTTTGAACCTAAGACCACAGCTGGTAAGTCGCAATACCAAAACTTACAGTCATATAAGTCTCCAAAGTCTTTCTTCTTAACTATTTTACTACACCAACTATGTAGAGCTAAAGTGTTTATCACATCAAGTCAAAATTAGTGAAAAATGATCATTCCAAGAAATCCTGCATTTCAAAGATAAATGAACAAGTCTACATGTAGCATTTGGTAGAAGCAATCACTTAAAAAGCAATAATTAATTACTTAATTTAGTACATAAATAATGTTCTAGACTTATTCTCCACAACATTTGATGACAAAAAACAATTTATGTATAGTCGAGTTATAATTAATGTAGGAGAACAATGAAAAGCTGCTCTTAAATATATACAAAGAGTTGGGCAGCAAATTGTCAAGCAATTACTTAAAGACATTCTTCATCTAATTGAGGAATAAATCAAAATATAGACTTCACAGATACAAAAGTAAGATACAGGGCTGTAGGTGGGCAACAAATCCATTTTAAAAATCAAATTATGTATAAATTGATCCAGAAAATATTATGTCTGGATGAAATATGCATGTTCTATTTCTTGAAAGACTATCACCATATTTAACTTCTCTACTGCATCAGAAATTCCAGTGCATATCAGTTAAAAATTTTATGAAGAAGTGGGCAGAAGAGAGTGAAAGGGAATGTATGTGAGTCTTTTTCCTGTTTTTCACAGAGGGAACTCAATAAACGATGTCTCATTTCCAGTGTTGATAAATTAACAAACTGAGCTTTAATTAAATTATTTGAAGATATAGAAAGTGTATATTAACAGAAGAAAAAAATTGTATGTCTTTCACATTATAGAAGATAAACAACTAAGGAAAACTTTAAAAAGATGAAGAAAAAAACGTAAAGATGACATAAAAACTAAAGAAAATACTGAAAATAATAGAAAAGGACAGAAACAGAGGTAAGAGATAGTATAGTAGGAGACGAAACACAAAATGTTTAACAATAAATACAAATGGTTAAACCTCTGTCTCATTAAAGCAAAGACACTCTAACGTTGCACAAAAAAATAAATAAATAAAACCTATAAATAAATAAACTTATTTACAGACAGACCTAAAGCCAAAGACTAAGAAACACAAGGAAAAAAGGACCAGAGAAGATATGAAAAGGATATTAATGGAAAAGAAAAAAGGCAGACATGTCAGGGACTGCTATCTCCCAACTCAATCTCCATGCTGAACTGACTGACTTAAAGAACCCTCATTTTACGGGGCATGACAATGTTTCCAGTTTTCCTTGCAGACAGGAGAAGCCAGAGAATCAAAGAAATAGAAGTGGAAGGGACTGGGGGAGGTTTCTAGGGAAGCTCCTTTAAAAAGAGCTGAGCACCCTTTTGCTTTCCCCACTTGCTCCCTTCCACTGGCTGGGATGCTAACAAGATAACTTAAATCTCAGTTAATATGAGAAGGAATGAATAAAATCATGGGAACATCACATATTAGCATTACAGAGAAATAGCCATTATATTTATTTATATAAAAGCCCAAAATATGTGAAATTAAAAAGCAGAATGGTAAGCAGAGTGCATAGTATGATCTCACTGGGGAACTGAGGAATACATTAGCCGTTCATATGATTTGTATCTTTGCATTTCAGGTTAGTATTGAGAGTAGGTGAGTTTTGTTGTTATATTTTTTTTTTTTAAGATTTTTTATTTATTTATTTGACAGAGAGAGACACAGCGAGAGAGGGAACACAAGCAGGGGGAGTGGGAGAGGGAGAAGCAGGCTTCCCACAGAGCAGGGAGCCCGATGTGGGGCTCGATCCCAGGACCCTGGGATCATGACCTGAGCCGAAGGCAGACGCTTAACGACTGAGCCACCCAGGCGCCCTGAGTTTTGTTGTTATAATTAGAAAAATACAACCCTAAAAGCATGGACTGCTAAATCCCCTTTCCTCTGGTGTCCTCTTTAAAATAGAACACTGCATTCCATTTCTTTAGGAATAATACCTCTTAGTCATTATAACATGTGTAACCTCTTGCACCTATTAGAGCAAGCAATTACCAGATGTAATACTGCATTTATCTTTTCTCTAGGATCCCAAGGATTTCTCTCTGCTTTCAAAGCAATTTCCCCCCAGAGGATACTATTATTTCATACTAATGATTCAGAGCCCTTACCACCCCCTCAGAATGCAAGGCAAAAATAAAGGGACTACAAAAATTAACCAGTGTAGAGAGTCAATGATTGTTTCCAATTCCGTGTCTCTACTTGAAAAGCTCTCCTTTACCAGGAGCTCTCTGCACCTCTAAAATGGGGAAAACTTGCACGCACTTGAAAGTAAAATTCTGGGAATTAAATGTTGTGACAAATGTCAAGCTCCCAGCACAGCGATTAGGTGGAATGCCCCCTTTTCCCTCCCCCATATCCTTTCCTACCTCCTATCGCTATGATTAAAACTCATCTACCCAATCCACGTTCACACAGATTCTAAAAGAGGCACTTAGAGAATAAAGGTCCAGGCGTGGCAGCGATATATCTTACTTAGATACCTTGTGCGACATTGTATCAACAACAAGCTTAGACTGTCAGCTCCTTCTTTTGAGAGAGAAGTCATGGGCATGGGAGGTGGCCTATTATCACCTCAACCTGAGAAATTTCGTCTCTGCAGGCAATGGCACCTTCTGGTATCCGAGGATCAAAATCCGGCCAAAGGAAGTTAATTTCCTTTGTCCTAAACCCACACTTAGTCACCTTTTTCCACACTGATGGAAAAAGAAAAGTTTCGTGCTTCGTCCAAAGTAATAAAAACACCGAAACCCAAATTTAAACCTCCGAAGTAGGATCTTCCTCTAAACTTGGAATTTAATTCTCCTTACTACTCACTTGGAGATTAATCGCACTCTGCCTGTGTCACCTACTGCTTTTATATTATTTTACTCCTTCTGTGATTCATCCTGGAGAGTTTTATTGTCTGTTCTCTCCAACCAAACCACGAAGGTCCCCCAGAGCACCTGACATAAGGTATACTTCGTTTAGCAATTGCTCAAGAGATTGTTTCTTCTGACCAATAACATTTTCAATTCAATACAGCATGAATTTTTGAACAGTTTGGACTCGGGTAAGAAAAGACTTAATTAGAAAGAATTGTTCCAGAGGGGAAGGGCACCACAGCAACAGGGGAAAGAGGACCATTATCATAGGGAGAATGTCCCCACCAGGAGATGTGCAAGCATCTAAAGGGTTAGTAAACTAAGAGGTTTCTGAGGCTGGAAATAGGCAGGCATGGAGAAGCGGGGTGAATGGAATGGTGTGGTCTGATAGCAAAGGGGAAAATGTTTTCTTGAGGGGCTGGCCCATTCTAGTGAAGGGCTGTTAAGGAGAGGTTGTAAGCTGAGAGAGGCTGAAGTTCAGCCTGGGGAAAGGACAGACTCTTGACTAAAATTTGCTTAACTACCATTATATTCTCAATTGATCAGTGGGGCACACTAGTTTAGCTAACCATTTATGAAACAAAGAAAGGGAATTGGAGGGTCTATGTCTGGCCTTGTTATAATTGGCCATGACCCACAGGGGGACATCCATGAGTCTGATCTGAGCCATATGGGAAACAATGGCTACTTGCAGTCATTTGTTTCTGGAATGCAAAGAAATAGTTAATTTCTCTGTTTTCCCACAGGGTCAGGTAAGGTTCAGTGTGGTCATAGAATACAAAAAGAAAAGGGGCAGCTTCTGCCCTTTAGGAATTTGGAGACCAAACAAAGAGCCCAGGAAAATTTATACACATAAAAGAGTCATAATGAAGAAGGAAAGAAGGAAGACAATTAGCATAATGGGTCAGCATTATCTCACTTAATTCTCCAGTGATGTAGGCACGACTGTCATCCCTGTTAACAGAGAACAAAAGAGAAGCTTCAGGGTGTCCATGTACTCACAGAAAGGAAGTAGCAGAGCCAACTTTGGATCCAGATTCACTCTGACTGTGTGGTTACAGTCAATACGTGAAAATGTCAAGTAATGAATGAGTTCTGGGAAGGTCAGGAAATACCTGGGAGCTCCGAACTCTCTGTCTCATTTACATAGGACTGAAGAGAAACCTTCAGATTTCCAAACTGCAATGAGGCAGAAGGGCATCCCCATGGAGATGGACCCCATTGACTATCAAAAGTACATATACAAGAACGAACTTTAAATATTTTGCTTATAGTTTTTATTCCAAAGCATAGGAACTCTTTAAGCATTATAGAAAAACAAGGAAATGAATATCATAGCCCAGGTTCCCATGATAAATGTATAAAGCAGGAAGCTGCGGGAATTCATGGAACCTTGAGCATCTCCCTTCTAAGCCTCTCCATCATTCTGCTCACTGAAGATGAAATCCCTGGCCCAGAGGCAGCACTTTTCATCTTAGGAAGGTTGAGACTTAAGAAATAAATGCCCCTACCAGATACCTTCAAGGGATATGTGGCTGATGTGAGACTGATTCTGAGCAAAGTTTCATAGAAGAGATGAAGAAGGGAGCCAGTTACCTGGGAAAGGTGACCTTCATCTAGAAAGGGAAGAGGCTGAGAGCAGATGTGAGGTGCCATCCTCCAAATTGAATGCTTGACTGATATACCAGGACAGGAGGGGGGCGTCTGGAGAGGAGAACTGGGCACGTACCAGGGACACAGGGGGACCAGAAAAATAAAAGGTAAGACTCTCCCAGACACCACTTCTTTTCCAAAGCCCCGTAGCCTGACTGTGCCCCAGGAACAAGAGGAGTAAATACCTTGTAAAGTAGTTTCTTAGCAGTTTGTGCAAATTTCTCTTTTCATATCTCCAAGCCTTGGTCCCATTTTACTGAGATGCCTCCCTCCAAGACCTGGTGCATTCTCGGGTACAGGAACTAAACTGACACTCACCTCCTGAAGGTCAGAAAGGCAGAATGAATTACCGAACCATCCCCACAGGCAGAGAAAAATCTAAGGGAGGGAGTTGTACTTTTATTACCCATTTCCTTACCTGGAAATTCTCCTTTCAGGCTCTCGTTGCATATTTTTTTAAGGAAGGCAAGTCTTAGAAATGGGATCCAAATTGCGTGTCTGAGTGTCTCCAAAAGGGAGGTTAACTATGACTTCTGGGTGCTCTGAAAGAGAGAGCAAAACTCTCTGGAGGTCCAAAGAGAAAGCTAAGGGAAAGTTCCCTCCCTCTCTGGAGCTATGGGTGCCCAGCAGCTCAAACTTGGTCGTGAGAAAGTAGAGCCCAGAAATGAGGTCAAGCTCACTGTGGGTCCCAGGAACACCAGAAGCATCCCTCAGGGCTGAAGACCCAGCAGGATGAGCTAATTAAGACAGCAGCCCCAGAATGAATGCCACGGGCAGGCAGCAAAAACTTCCCACTGGGAGTTGGGCGCTAGAGATTGCTGTCCTCCTAAAACAGGGTTTCTCTTCTCTGGAGGCACATTCGAATCACCTGGGGAGCTTTTAACAGTCCCAATGCCCAGGCTGCACCCTAGAACAATCTAATCAGAACCTTGGCATCCACGCATTAGTGCTTTATAAAGCACCCTAGGCTATTCCAGTATGTAGCCAGGACTGAGAACTTCTACCCTGGTGAGCACTGACCGTGTAAAATATAGGGCTTTCTCTGAGAGGGCTGCCAGTTTCTATAGGGAACATAGAGATTTGAAGCTCACTTTTTGCAATCTGTTAGTAAGCCATTTACTGAGGTTTGTGTTAGGGAGGTGGCAAGGTGGGGATTGCTAGGCTGCCTCTAATGATATACCTAGCAGAGGCTAGAGCTCTCAAAACAGGATGGAGTCATTATACAGGTAACTGGGTAGGCCCTGCCTTGTGTCAGCCCCCCAGCACTATTGGATCATCAAGGCACAGTTTCTCTACTATACCACAACTACTTGCTGGGTTTGTGATTGTCATTGTTATGGGCTAACAGCTAATTAATAAAGCTAAAGGACTGACATTTTCAGCTGTGAAAATATTTTCCTATGTTTTCTTCTGAGAGCTTATAGAAGCCTTGATCCATCCCAATGGGGACATGGTGTGAGATAAAGGCCAAGGTTCATTTTGTTTTCCATGTGGATATCCAGTTTTTTTGGCACCATTTATTGATAATACTTTTCACTCATTGGATTGTTTTGGCACCTCTGTCAAAAATCAGGTATCCGTATAAATGGGGGTCTATTTCTGCACATATAAAATGTTTTGTCCTGAGCTATTCATCAGTCTTTTTTTAAATTTTATTTTATTTATTTATTTGAAAGAGAGAGAAGGAGCGGGGGTGGGGGGTAGGCAGAGGGAGAGAAACTCTAGCAGACTCTATGCTGAGCGAGGAGCCTGACGTGGGGCTTGATCTCACAACCCTGAGATCATGATCTGAGTTGAAATCCACAGTCAGACACTTAACCAACTGAGCCACCCAGGTGCCCCTATTCATCAGTCCTTATCTCATTACCACATTGTCTTGATTTCTGTAGCCCTATGTCAATTCTTGACCTCCAACATTCTTCAATTTTAAGATTACTTTGGATAGTGTCGGTTCATTGCATTCCCATATTTTTGTATCAGTTTGTCCACCTCTACCAAAAAAACTTGATTTGATTGTGACTGGAATTTCATCGAATCTATAGATCAATTTGGGGAAAATTGACATCTTAACCACACTGAATCCTCCAATCCCTGAACTAGTATAGCTCTCCATTTTTTGGTGTCTTCATTCATTTCTCTCAGCAATATTTTATAGAAGTATTTCACATCTTTTGTTAAATATATTCATAAGAATATTAAATTCCTAAATTTAAAGAATTCCAAAGAATTGTAAATGAAAATGTTTTGTAAACTTTGTTGTCCAATCCCTTGCATTTATTTTTAATGTCCCTCTGAGACTCATTATACAGATGTTCACATATGTACTTCTTTTGCTCACATTCCTTAACCATTTTTCTCTCATTCTTTTCCTTATATCACTCTTAATGCCTTCTGAGAGTTTCTTACCTGCCTTCTATCTAATTCTTCTTCTTTTTTTTTTTTACAATTCAAAACATCTCTTTAGTGCTTTTTTCCAACAATTTATTTTTATATCCATTTTTCCAGTTGGCACACCTTAAACTTTTAGTTCTTTTCTACCTTCCTCTTTCTCAAAAGCTACCTCCCTCACTTATAAACATTTAACCCGTGGGGTAGTATGAAGGATAGACTTTAAAGCGGCCACCATGATACCTGACTCCTGGAATTTATGCCTTTGCGTAATCCCCTCCTCTTGAGTGGAATGAGGCAAAGGGAATGGGATGTATGCAATTACATATATGTGATTACATAAGACTGTTGAACCCATGTTGTTAGAATCTCTCCTCCCTTTACTGGCTTTGAAGGAACAGGTGCCATGAGTTCTACAGTTATAAAGAAATGAATTCTGCCAACAGCATGAGAGAGCTTAGAAGTGCATCCTGCCTCATTTGAGGCTCTGATGAAACCCCAATCCTGGCCAGCACCTTGATCTCAGCCCAACACAGATGGGCAAGAACCAAAGACTTAGAGACTAGACCACCCATCTTCATGTATGGTGACCTACTCCTATCACCCCAGATCAGACTCTGGAATTGCTGCTGCCATTTTTCTGCTCTGTTGTAATCATGGGCCAACCAATAATCCACCTGGGCAATGTGTGCAGGAGAAAAAGGCACAACTAGAAAGCTTCCTCTCAGCCTATCCCTGTCCATGGCACCTGGCCCTTGCCTGTTCTAGATTTCCCCTCCCACCTTTAGCCTTCATCACATTATGACCCAACCAGTCTCTGACCCACATCCAGAAATTTCTCACAAAAAAGTGCAGAGATGGTAAGTGTATTTAGCTCAAAGCTTTTTCATAATTGGAATACCCTCATGTAACTGTCACCCTGACCAAGAAACAGAATATTACCAGCAGCCCAGGGGCTCCCTCCTAGCCTATTCCAGTCACTACCCTTAGCTTTTAGTTTATGTAAATGAAATCAAACGGCATGCATGCATTTGTGTCTAACTTCCCTATAACTCAGAATAACGACTGTGAGATTTATGCATTTTTTACTTAGAGTGGCAGATCACTCATTCTCATTGGTATATGTTTTCCATGGTATGAATACACCACAATTTATTTGTCTACTTTTTTCTTGATGAGCGCTTAGGTAGTTTCAAGTTAGGGGCAATTACAAACAAGCTGCTCTATTCATCTTTACATTTTTTGATTAACATAAGTCTTCATTTGTGTTGGGTATTTTCTTAGTAGAGAAACTGCTAGGTCATAGAATATACATATGATCAGCTTTAGATAATGCTGCCAAGAAGTTTTCCAAAGTGCTTGTACCAATTTACATTGCCATAGAAGTGTATGATAGTTCTTCATCCTACCCATCCTTACCAACGCAAGGTATTTCTCATCTTTATCATTTAAGCCTTTCTAGAAGGTGTCTCATGGTTTCATGTTAAGTCCCATGATCCATCAATGCCTCTCTCATTTTTGTGGAATCTCTAGGGATGAATTCAGGTGAGAACCTAGAAGCCATAAGAGAAGTCCCGAGATCTGTAGTCAGCATGCTAGAGAACCAGGGAGCTGATGTGTAATTTTAGTCTAAAAGCCAGCAGGCTTGAGGCTCAAGAAGAGCTAATGTTTTAGTTCAAGCCCCAAAGCCTTTGAAGACCAATGTTCCAACTCAAAACAGTCAGATAGGAGTTCCCTCTTATTTATGAGAAAATCAGCCTTTTTGTTCTATTCAGGCCTTCAGATGACTGGATGAAGATCACCCACATTAAGGAGGGCAATCAGCTTTACTCAGCCTACAGATTGAAAAGTTAATCTCATCCAGAAACACCTTCACAGACACACTGAGAACAATGTTTGGCCGAATATTGAGGCATCTCACTCCCCAGTCAAGATGACACATAAAACTAGCCATCATACCATATTAGCTTGTCATCTTGTCTACAACTATTCCTTTCAACTGTGATATAGTATTATTCCATTATATATATATGTACGTATATACAAACACACACATATATAGTTATACTTAATATAAATGAAAAAGTATTATTTTGTTTAATATTATATTTGTGAGTTTCATCTATAATGTGTTATATTTGCTACAAATTATTCATTCTCATTGATGTATAATAATTCATTGTGTGACTATGTGGAAATTTATTTACCTGGTCTACTATTGATGCGCCTGTAGATAGATTCCAGTTTGGAGCTTCTCATTGATTTTGTCACTTGGAATTTTAGGTTGCTTCTGATTCATTTCTAAACAGTATTGCAAAGGCATCTTTTCCAATGTCTCCTTGTACACACACATAAATGTTTCTCTTGGGTGGCCACAGGTCAAAAAAATGATCCATCTGGACGATGAGTGGAGAGAAAACAACACATCCAGAAAGTTCTCTTTCCATCTAGTCCCTGTCCATTATGGTATCTACTCTTTTCTCTCTTTGCATCCTCACCACATTATGACTTAACCAGCTTCTGCCCTTTCCCAGAAATTTTTCACAGATTTTTTTTATAAATTTTTGCTGAAGTAAAATATACTTATGAACAAGTACATACGTTTTATGTGTGCAGTGCAATGAACTTCCCTAAATTAAATACACATAAGTAACCCAGATAGAGATGGAAAATTACCAGCATTAAGAAATGGAATGATGGAACATAGATTATGTAATTTTAATTTTACTGCATACTGCCAAATTGCTCTTCCAAGTGACTGTGGCAACTAACTCTCGTAGAAGTGAAAAAATACACCCATTTCTTCCCATCCTTACCAATATTTGGGGTAGTGAAACCCTAGTTTTGACTATGCCAATAGGTAAAAGCTTTGTCTTATTGTTTTAAGTTGCTTTTCCTTAATTTTTAATATGACTGGGGATTTTTCATGTTTATTGCCAGTCAGAATTTCTTTTGCTCATTTTGCTATCGGTTGTCCTGTTTTGACTCTTTCCCCTTGGAACCCATGGCTTACCCAGTTTTCTGGATAGCTCCCTCCTATTTGCTGCCCCTTGTTACTGGACCAAAGGGGATCCGCTCCTCGGCACACTATAGGCAGAGAGAATACCAGGAGGCATAGCCTCACAAAGTCAACTTTATTTGTACAAACAAGGAAATCATGGAGAATAATTTCCGAAATCGTGTCTCCCTGAACAAAGGAAAGCAGGCTCCTTTTATTAGGAGTTGGGATAAATATTCCAAGGAGTATTTTAAAATTATAATGAGGTGGAGGCACTTTTTTTTTTAAGATTTTATTTATTTATTTGAGAGAGAGAGAAAGCAGGAGCAATGGGGAGGTGTAGAGAGAGAGGGAGAAGCAGGCTCCCTGCTGAGCAGGTACCCCCCCCCCCCCATGCGGGGCTCGACCCCAGGATCATGACCTGAGCCAAAGGCAAACAGTTAACCAACTGAGCTACTCAGGCACCCTTTCTGGCACTTTCTGAGACTCCTGTGCAGGCATCTTCCTCAAATGTTTCTTGTTCTGTCTCAGCAGCTCATTAGTTTCTAGAAGGTAAGACTGACACTTAAGCAGAAGCTTTTAGGACCTTCCTGAGTTCAGGAGGTCAGGCCCGAGTTCAGGAGGTTAGACCGGGGACATTTGTTGCCCCTTCACTAAAGACTTAATATCTTCTCATCTACAGCATTCTATATTCTTCTGGGCTCGTAGATAATGCTAAAACTTTCCCAGTTGCTTCCATGTGGGCCATGGTTTTTTTATGATCATCACTAACCTGCTACTCCTTATACCAGGTGTCATGATCCCATGGTTGCACATATTTGGAGCATTTTCCATGTGAGTAATCAGGGAGTTATGCTTGGTTGCAGTACAAGCAGCTTAGTTCTATTGTTTTACACCTGGCCGTTTACCCTTACTCGTGTTAACTTCATGCCACAATAGGCTTTTGAAATGTGATGCATATCAATATATGTTAGTGTCAAGGTACTGCTGCCCAGGAATTTCTGAAGAGATGAGTTATTACCTCATTTCCATCACCAGTTGTGGGATCTTGGGCAAGTCATTTCAGCTCTGACAGCTAGTCTTTTCTAGGGTAAAATGAAGAACGTAAAGCTACATCCCCTGCCTACCTCACAAAGTTGCTTGGATAGGTAATGAAAGAACATCAAGCTGATAAGGGTATTTACCAGGCACCACTCCCAGCCACGACTCGAAGGTCATAGCTTATTGACAAACACAGACCCCAGGTTTTTCTGAGAAGTGCCCTGTGAAAATCTAGAGTAAACCACGGTGTGAAATACAAATATGCTATTTCCCCATGTTTACTGAAACAATGTACAGGCTGCTACGTAAATGGCTAGGTGAGTATTGTAAGTCAGAAGGCAAGCTCAGCTGAAGCAAATGCATAATTATGATCTGATATCAGAAGAGCCAACATGACCTGAATTAATCAGTCTGCTGTTGAGTCCAAGTTCCTGTATTGTTGAAGCTGGAGCAGAAGTGGGGGTCCATTCTGGAAGTTAGGGAAAGCCTAGCTGGGCAGGAAGGCCTGTCTCTGGAGCCATATGGATCGCTTTTGGTGACGGGGGCTCCCACGGGCTCTGTGGTGCGCTCCGGCCCGGACGGTGGGGTGAAGAGGCTGTGCCGGCTCCTGGATCATAACTGCTGCGGAGAGAGCAGCACGTGGGTCCTCGCAGGCGTCAGGCAGAGCTCTTCAGGGAGGTGGGCTCCGGGAGGGCTCCGTGCCTCTGCTCAGCCGAGCTCCAGCCAGAGGCCTTGGGAGGCAGAGCAGGTGCAGAGGGGCAGCGCTCAGAGGGGAGCTGGACTCTTCCTGGGCTGCAGGCGCCGGGACAGCCAGGCTCGAGTCCACCTCAGCCATGCCAGCCAACCTCACAGAGCGTGGCCCGGACTCCGACGCCTCCAGCAGGACCACGCAGACCCTGGATGCTTCCCCAGTCCTCTGCACCGAAACGGTGACTTTCATGGAAGTGGTGGAAGGGGAGGAGTGGGGCTCCTTCTACTACTCCTTTAAGGTACGTTTCCTGTTTTCCACTCTGAAAAGGATTTTAAATAATGAGACAAGTGGAATTTAAGAGACCCAGTTAAACTATCATTGTCAATGCCGTGAATGGGTATAGTTTGTTTTCTTTAACTAAAAGAGTAACAGAAAAAAAAAAAAAAAAACCCAAAAACCTGATGAGCTAAATCAAGGAGTTTTTCATTCTGTGCAAGGACCTATACTGTAGTTTCTTATGAATACTGGTCTTTTTGTTCTGCTGCTGCTGAAAACGTGTAAATCTTGAGTAGCATTTAACCAAGAGGCTGCAGAGTGGATGATTTTGTTTGTTTGTTTCCCCCCTTTCCTTAGGTAAAAACACTTCTAATTAATTCTATAGTAGTGCTTGAAATGTTGTCTGTTTCTTGTAGGGGTTATTGCTGAGTTTTTTGCTAGGAACATCAGAAGTGTGGAGAGCCCACATCCCCCAGGACAGTGCCTGGTGCAAGGAGAAACATAGCAGTAAGGAAGGAAAGACCACACTCTTTTTTGATCCTGTGCTTTGAACATCAGTGAGCAATAGATTCTTTGACTGTTGTTTGTGGTGCCACAGTTTGCAACAAGTTGCCTCCTAGAACAAATGAGTAAATCAGACTTTGATGAATTTCACCTTCAAAGCATCCAGGGGTCACACTGAGGAAATGATCCTCATTAGGCTAATACTGTTCCTCTCCTACAAGACTGTAGTCAGAAACAAACCAGGCATCTGGAAAACAAGCTCTCTGCCTCTTGCATCAGAATGCAGGCATGTCAGGATATTTCACACGCTGCCTGGGGGTGCGTTAAGTCGTGGCAATAATTCCCAGGTCTCAGACTGGTCTTTTATACCAGAAAGGAAAATACTTCAAGAAAAATTCAAGCTGTTTTTGTTTGTTTGTTTGTTTGTTTGTTTGTTTGTTTAATCCTCTGGGTGTTCTTGAAATGATTTGGTTTTTACTCCACAAAGTAGAATTACTGTAACATCTACCTCTCTACTGGAGCTTTGCTTCTTTGCAAACACTCAAAATAAAACTTTCAGCAGGGAGCAATCCTGGGAGGCAGCCTAGCCTTCCTCAAAAGCCAAGAGACAAAATAGCAAAGCAGAGGCTGAACAAGTCACTTAGGCTGGCTCCATGGGACCCAGTCCCTCAGAACCACCTCCTGAGGCATGCACATGCACAGCCCTGCTGCCCAGCTCCGTGACAGAAAACAGACACTGAAATTGGAGTTTGTTGCCATTTACCTTTGACTGGGTACATCCTCTCTATGGAATCAGCTTGCAGATCTAGAGAGTCTGTCTTGGAGAAGGCTTTGTGCACCCAGGAAACACACCGCTCTTTCTCAGGGACGCTGCCTCTGCAGCCTCTTTGATAGGTATAAAACCTGACAACAAACAGAACGAAGAGAGAATGGCCATTGCAGAAGGGATACTAATCAGCAATAAGGCGGTTGTTCTGAGACTCAGGCAATAATCACTCTCCACTGAAATCTCATTTGCCCTTTTTTGAATACAGCTCCTAAGGGGTATTTTGAATGTTCAGACAAACAAATCCCTGCTGGTTCTCTACTAGTGTTTATATTCTGTCCTAGCAACGTCCTCTCTAGGTACTAAAGAGAATCACGTCATTTTTTATCTCATGCCTATTCATGTTTGCCCTCAAACAACTAGACCACTGGACAAGAAAAGAAAATAAAAGAGAGGGATTGTTTGTCCAGGAGCTTAGGATGTTCCATTTCATTTTTTGACCCACGCAATCATTGACTAAAGCACAGTGATTTGTAGTTACGAAGCAGTCTGTGGTGTTTGTGGGCACCGAGCTTAAATGTTTCAGGGTAACTTTTTCCCATGGTCCTCTTAGAGCAGGGCAGTTCTGTTACACTGTGGATCCAGAAACAATTCTGATGCAAACCCTTGTTCACTGTGAGTCTTTTATTGCACATACTTCTCAAGAAGAAAGTCTGAACTGCTCTTTACTATCTCCCAAATGTGTCCTTTTAATCCCTGTTCTTTACCAAAAGCAGTAAAAATATCATAAAAATAAAAATCGTAACAGCAGTAAAAGTAGCAGAATTAATAGCAACAACAATAGCCTAACATCTCATTTGCTGTGGGCTTTCTTGGTGCCAGGAATCGTTCTAAATGACTCCTGTGACGTATCACATTTCATTCTCACACACTATGGTGCATCTTTCCATCTGGAATTGCCTTCCGCCTTCATCTGCATTGATCTAAATTCCACCCACTCTGAAGTATCCTCTTGAATTGCTTCTTCCATGAAGCCCCCACCCCCGACTCATCTCTCCTCTGAGTGTACCTGCCTTCTTGCCATTTAATCCAGCAGCTGTCTTCAACTGCTATTTCAATATGTGTCCAGAAGAGGTATAATAGCCATTAAGCCCCTGGAGTGATTTTTGTTTCGTATTCTCTCCAGAAGCCAGCACCATGCTAGGCATACTCAATAAACATTTACTACATTAATGAAGTGTGGTGTTCTGTCTCTGTCAACTGCCCACATTTCATCAGAAAGCTTGCTTTCTCAGTGATAGAGGTGCGGGTCTTGTTAACCATGACTCCACAGGGCAGCCCCTGCCCTGCCTTGTCTCTCTACTTACTGTACTCACCAAGCAAGGTCCTTCTCTGCATGAACATTCAAATCATCCTTATCCCATTTCTAAGCCAACATGACCAAAGTAAGTTATGGATTCCAGTGGGTAGGGTATAGAATTAGTTGTGGTGCCATAGACTAGTACCTAGTATCCGATTTAGCCCTGGGAAACTGTACCCACCATGTTGTAGCCTTACTAGTCTCAGAGGTTTTGTTCGGTCTGCATGCTTGGGCTTCTGTCTTTCCTGCCTAGCACTTGAGTTCTTGTCTGAACCCCAAAGCTCTCTTGGCAGGAGACAAGACATACCTGTCTGGATCTGGTTAGCTTTCTCTTCCATAGGCTTAGCTCCTTTCCCTCCTCCCATTTCCACCCCCAAATTCTTGCCCCCACTTTCCACTGCTCTAACCTACTCTGTTATCTAAGCATGTCCTTGGATATAGGCAGGAAGGTCAGCGGAGAGTTTACCACCCACTTCCTCTATCATGGGCTTCATGTGAGCAACCCTGTGCGATCCTGGGTTCAAGATTCCCAACTCAAGCCCTGGTTTCCTTCATAGTTTCCAATTTCAAGTTCCCATCCAGTTCACCTCCTCAATTCCAGTACCAAATTCCAGTACCAAATTCTACCAGAAATTCCCAAGGAGGATAGGACTTTGCTAATCAGAAAGTGAATGGAGGACGTGAATATGAACCTGTCCAAGTGGAAGACAAAGATGAAACTCTTCATTTTAGCCTTTTGTTTTGCCCGTGAATGTGCTAGCAACATTCCCTGTATCTCTAATTTTAATGATGAGTAAATTAATTCAAAGTAACTGGGAGAGAACCTTGTCTGAATTAGTAAATTGGTGAAACTATAAAATAATGCAAATGAACTCATTTTTATTACTCTGAGGTGAAGGAAGAAACTTGAACCAAGACTGCTAAATATTACCTAATGACGATCTTTTATTGAATCTCCTTCAGTAGGAAGCTACAAATGATAGGTGATTAGTCTAACTATTGTTGATATGTAAATGGTTGCTTCTAAGGGCTTGAGGGTGATTGGACACAGTTTTTTTCCCTGTGTTAGTGCAGCCTCCTGCCTACTCTCTTGCTATTAATTTTCTTAACACATCTTTCCTCCTTTAATATAAGAAAAGCAAATTCTAGTTCGATTCCTGTCCCACTTATTTCACAGGGGGCTTTAGCAAGAGCTCAGTTGAGAAAGCTTATGTAGACTTGCTTGTTTTCAGTATATTTTGGTTGACAACTCATTTCTAAGAACTTGATCTACTTCCTGAGGTCTCTGACCTCCCCATCTTATCTCCTGCAGATTACAACAAGGGCCTGGCGTTCACATCATGCATTTGTTTATGTCTTCTACATAGTTCACTCGGTATGTTCATTTTCAGTACATTCATATGGTTGAATATGTGGCTGTTTATAAGGAAATGACTACTAGTTTTGCTCAGTTAAATAGTCATTAGAGGTCTGCTATTTACTACCTGTTTATAGTGTGCCAACCGAGCACTCCACTTTCCAGTCCCTTACTGGGTAAGCTCTATCATGTCCAATTTTACTTTGTGTCATTGAAAGAGGCACAGATGTTGTTGTTGGCTGTACGGGGACATCAGACATTTCCCGAGCTATGCACTGTAGTTTGTGAGAAAGGAAAACTTGCTCAACCAAATTTCTCTTTGCATTACTAATACATCTCAGGGCAGGAAACATAATCTTAGTTAATTCCGAGTGAACTCAGAATTACAGTTTTGCAGCCTATGAAGGGTTTTCCCATTTTCTGACTCAAGGAAGGTGTCTAAGCTCTAGGGCTGGTGCCTCTATAGTGTGTGATGGGGGTGAGGGAGGGGGTCCAACCTGGGGAGAGATCTGGGCAAGTTGGTGTCAGCTTGAAAAGTGCCATCTGGCTTTCAGAAGTGGTTTTCCCTGTTCCAGACCCTTGTCTGGATCCCTGTCTGGCCCAGGTCAGGACCAGACTGTTTTCTGAGGCAGAGTACTTTTGTCACGTTTCTTTCAGGCACACGGGTGTTCACATCTCCCTCTTTCCCTCTCAATCCAGCCAAATTTTTTTGTCCTTACTAGGAATGAAAAGTTCAACTGCCTCCCTCCCAGCTCTGGGCTGTGGGAAACAGTGGCATTGTCTCTGGTGCTCTCTCTACCCACATGGCGACCAGATCTGTACCACTCCCACCTCGTGATAGATGGGGAACCTGCCATTCCCTCGTTCCTATACAGTAAGTGGACTTCAGCCCCCTTTTAATACCGTGCTCTCAAACTCAGTGGGTGTTATCTCTTCCTTTTTTGGTGCAAGCCTTTGGAAGGGGTAATACGATATCTTCTCATCAGTGTCTAAGCTTCCTCACATTCTGTATCACTGTTGAACTGTCCTACCTGCCCACCCCCTCAGCCTTTCTTTATCAAGGGGAAACTGGCTGCACTGTGTTCTTCCAAATTTCTTATTCCAAGCTCTCTGCTCTGAATGCTCAAAAGACACTCCTCTTGCCAGGAAAAAAGCCATTTCTTTTCGAGGTAGTTAAGATACCCTCCGTGAGGCTTTTATTTATTTATTTATTTTTGAAAGCCTGACACTCACTTGTTTCTCTCTGCCTACATTGCTAAAGATTATACCCTGAGGGCAGATGGGGTAGAGCTCTCTGGCTGCCTGAGCTGGGGAAGGATTTATCAAAAGAGTAGGAAGGCCCACATCCATTTATGCTTCAAAATGTCATCCTGTCCTCCTTGAAATAACTTCCTGTTGATACAGTGGGTAAGAATGTGTGGAGCCATGTACTCAAGTGTCAAGAAATATCAGATCATTGTTCTGTAACTGAACTTAGCTTTCCTCTGGACCGCTCAGTCCACCTGATGGCAGAAGTAGCTTAGTCAACCCCAGGTAAACTCAGGCCCTCGAAACTTCCCCATCATTTTATTTTTTATTTTTATTTTTATTTTTTTTGAAACTTCCCCATCATTTTATTTTTTT